>NC_090730.1:17458737-17481237 GCF_036898095.1 Palaemon carinicauda
ATATACATATATATATATATATATATATATATATATATATATATATATATATATATATATATATATATATATGCTTTATATGTGTGTGTGTGCGTGTGTGTGTGTGTACTGTATACATGCATTTACATAAACACTCATACACACACGTATACACACACACACACACACACACACATATATATATATATATATATATATATATATATATATATATATATATATATATATATATATATATATGTGTGTGTGTGTGTGTGTAGATAGATATATCCATGCATATGTATATATACATACTGTAGTTTATATGTATGTTTACATATATGTATACATAAATGTCTTTTATCTGTAATGTAACTTTTTAATCAAATTGAAAACCCATTGAAACAATATCAACACAAAGAAAAGATAATGTCCCATACGGTACCAATTCATTCCTCCCCACTGATAAATGTAGAAAGGATGGTAGATGTCCTGTGTAGTTATATATTGTAAAATTTACAAGTGAAGAATAAAGACTTTAAAATATTTGCATGGCAATAGATCTTAAAATGGCCGCCATATCCCCTTCAATGTTTATCGACAATAGTCCTAATAATATAAATAGTTATGACCATCAAGTGTAATAATAGATTGTTGCGCAAGGTAGACGGTTTTAATTAGATAATATTATCAACGTCGATATTATTGAAAGTGTAGAGGACTATGTAAATGACTCGGAGGCACAATTGAATGCCATTGTACCTTGTACGAAAGAAAAAAAAAAAAAAAAAAAAAAAAAAAAAAAAAAAAAAATAAAAACATTGATCCCCGAAAGCAAAAGGGTTATCATATTTCAAATATTATTATTATTATTATTATTATTATTATTATTATCATTATTATTATTATTATCATTATTATTATTATTATTATTATTATCGTCCATGCCGTCAGACTTCCATTTTCCAGCTGAGTGGTTCAAGTATTCAGTCTGATTGTTGGCAATAGATTTGAATAAGATTTTCTTATTTTACAAACACCTATAACTTAAAAAAGATTAGATTTCAATCGATTTTTATAATTTTAAAAGTTTTAATAATATTGATAACTTTGATAATTTTAACAATAATATTAATAGTAATTTAGTAATTTTCAATCATAATAATATGATTTTGAGTCTAGTTGTATTCCTGAAATATCTGAAACCTATGTAACTGATTGTAGATGCTCTAATCATTATTATTATTATTATTATTATTATTATTATTATTATTATTATTATTATTATTACTAGCCAAGCTACAACCTTAGTTGGAAAAGCAAGATGCTATAAGCCCAAGGGCTCCAACAGGGAAAAATAGCCCAGTGGGGAAAGGAAATAAGGAAATAAATAAATGATGAGAATAAATTAACTATATATCATTCTAAAAACAGTAACAGCGTCAAAACAGATATGTCCTATATAAACTATTAACAACGTCAAAAACAGATATGTCAAATATAAACAATAAAAACTCATGTCAGCCTGGTCAACATGAAAACATTTGCTCCAACTTTGAACTTTTGAAGTTCTACGGATTCAACTACCCGATTAGGAAGATCATTCCACAACTTGGTAACAGCTGGAATAAAACTTCTCGAATGCTGTGTAGTATTGAGCCTCATGATGGAGAATGCCTGGCTATTAGAATTAACTGCTTGCCTAGTATTACGAACAGGATGGGACTGTCCGGGAAGATCAGAGTGTAAAGGATGGTCAGAGTTATGAAAAATCTTATGCAACATGCATAATGAACTAATTGAACGACGGTGTCAAAGATTAATATCTAGATCAGGAATAAGAAATTTAATAGCCCGTAAGTTTCTGTCCAACAAATTAAGATGAGAATCAGCAGCTGAAGACCAGGCAGGAGAACAATACTCAAAACAAGGAAGAATGAAAGAATTAAAACACTTCTTCAGAATAGATTGATCACCGAAAATCTTTTAAGATTTTCTCAATAAGCCAATTTTTTGTGCAATTGAAGAAGACACAGACCTAATGTGTTTCTCAAAAGTAAATTTGCTGTCGAGAATCACAACGACAGTGCCAAAGATTAATATCTAGATCAGGAATAAGATCTATGAGAAATGTATCTACTAATTTCATCAACATATTGAAGTCAATAGGTATTTTCAACTATTAGAATTAGCTTATCTTTTCTCTAAACATACAAGAATTATTTGATATTAAGATAATGAAATAAAATTGATAGTAGGAGTTAAGGTGTTTAGTACTTTTGTGGCTACAATTGAAAAGGAAGGTTGGTAATTAACCATTATGGTAAATATTATTATTATTATTATTATTATTATTATTATTATTATTATTATTATTACTACTACTAGCTAAGCTACAATTCTAGTTGGAAAAGCATGATGCTAAAAGCCCAAGGGCTCCAATATGGAAAAATAGCCCAGTGAGGAATGGAAACAAGGAAATAAATAAACTTTGAGAAATGTAATGATAATCAAAATAAAACATTTTAAGATAATTGATAACATTAAATTAGATCTATCATATATAAACCATAGAAACTTCATAAAAACAAGAGGAAGAGAAACAAGATGGAAAGAGCGTGCCCTAGTGTACCCTCAAGCAAGAGAACTCTAACCCAAGACAGTGGAAGACCGTGGTACAGAGGCTATGGCACTACCCATGATTAGAGAACACTTGTTCGATTTTGCAGTGTCCTTCTCATAGAAGAGCTGCTTACCATAGCTAAAGAGTCTGTTCTATCCTTACCAAGAGGAAAGTAGCCACTGAACAATTACATTGCAGTTATTATTATTATGATTATTATTACTTGCTAAGCTACATCCCTGGTTGGAAAAGCAGGATGCTATAAGCCCAGGGGCTCCAACAGGCAAAATAATCCAGCGAGGAAAGGAAACAAGGGAAAATAAAATGTCTTAAGATCAGTAACAACATTAAAATAAATATTTACTAAATAAACTATAAAAACTTTAACAAAACCAGAGGAAGAGAAACAAGATAAAAAGAGCGTGCCTGAGTGTACCCTCAAGCAAGAGAACTCATGACAATGGAAGGCCAGAGTACGGAGGATATGGCACTACCCAAGACTAGAGAACAATGGTTTGATTTTGGAGTGTCCTTCTCCTAGATGAGCTGCTTACCATAGCTAAAGAGTTTCTTCTACCCTTGCCAAGAAGAAAGTAGCCACTGAACAATTACATTGCAGTAGTTAACCCTTTGAGTGAAGAAGTACTGTTTGGAAATCTTAGTGTTGTCAGGTGTATGAGGACAGAGATGGAAGGATAAGTACTGGATAAAGAACAACGAGTAAGGAAACAAAGAATGCATACACATAGTACTATAATTTAATACACAAACAATCGGGACTTCCTTTTATCGATAAATATCAATAGATACCAGAAACATCACCATCATCAGATTCCAATTGAAACCTTATGGAATCAGGTTAATATACTATAATTTCACAGAATTAGATTTAGACAATAGGATAGTTCAATAAATAAGTATCAATAGCGTTGGGAGACCTAAATAAAAGGGTGGTTGGAGAGTTAGAGTCTTATGTCTAAGAACGGAATTAATTATTTGTCTGTGTGTGTATATGGATGTATACATAAACACTCATATATATATATATATATATATATATATATATATATATATATATAAACATATATATATATATGTATATATATATATATATATATATATATATATATATATATATATATATATATATATATACATATACATAGAGAGAGAGAGAGAGAGAGAGAGAGAGAGAGAGAGAGAGAGAGAGAGAGAGAGAGAGAGAGAGGGGATATACATATATGTAAAATATATACAGACATTTATGCGTATATATATATATATATATATATATATATATATATATATATATATATATATATATACAAACACACACACACACACACACACATATATATATATATATATATATATATATATATATATATATGTGTGTGTGTGTGTGTGTCCGCGAGTTAGTAGGTGTGCGCTTATTTAGCTTGTGCGTATGTAACGAAGCCTACTCGTATGTAGCACACGCTATTATCAGCAAAAGTGCCAAGTACAAAACCTCTTTATCGGCACTTGTGAGACATTACAATGCGCGAAGCCTTAATAGTTTAGCACAAGCCAGGCTACGGCTGATCTTGTAAAAGCAAAAACCGTTCAATCATTTATTCTCTCTCTCTCTCTCTCTCTCTCTCTCTCTCTCTCTCTCTCTCTCTCTCTCTCTCTCTCTCTCTCTCTCACTTCAATAAATCGTATGTATAATGGTTATATAATCTTGTAATTGGGCTTCACAGGGTACTAGAAGTGTTGGAAGATCCAGACCTACATGGCTGAGGACTATGAAGTACGAAGGAGGAGATGATGAATGGAGAAGTGTTCATTTAAAAGCTCAAGATAGAGGCGACTGGCGAAATCTAACCGAGGCCCTTTGCGTCAATAGGCGTAGGATGAGATGATGATGATGATGATGATGATAATATATCGATGTAAGCGATAACAAAAGTTAGAAAAATTAACAGTGAAGTTTTTTCTTCTTCTTCTGCAAAGTTAGGCTGAACTTTGTCCCGTGTTGAGTCTAAATAATTTATTTTCATCATTCATTTATTTCATTTTATGATGAAATTTATGGTATTTATATTAAAGAATATGATATGAGAATAAAAGTGATGCCTATATCAGTAAGATGAACATATTTTTTTTTTAACAATAAATCTTGAGGCATAAGAACTTTAGCTTATTATTCACCACAGTTATCTTACATTTCAGGTAGTTACTATGGGATTCTCAGACATAATAAACTGTTATACAAAGCCATTTTAAGCCTTCCATTATTCAATTCAAAAGAAGAAGAAGAAGAAGAAGAAGAAGAAGAAGAAGCCCAACAAAAGAATTTCTAGGTTTAGCAAGAAATGAAGTAATTTGGTGTTGTCAACGTCTTACGGTAAAGGATAAGAAGGAAATGACATCATTCAAATAGTAATAGGCCTAAGATGTTGCTAAATATGGAAGAATGAATAAATTCATTGAATTAAAAAGACAATTCATCCTGAAACCTTCCAGAGAACGGGTTTAGAAATTTAATTTCTGAGAACTGGAAGCAATTATTATTATTATTATTATTATTATTATTATTATTATTATTATTATTATTATTATTATTATTATTATTATTATTACTTGCTAAGCTACAACCCTAGTTCGAAAAGCAGGATGCTACAAGTCTAGGGGCTCCAACAAGGAAAAAAGCCCAACGAGGAAAGGAAACAAGGAAATAAGAGAATTAACTAATAATTAAAATAAAATATTCTAAGAGCAGTAACGTACTTTTCCTATTTTGAGTTCACGATCGATCTGGTAAATAGAAGACAGTTTATTAAAATGTTTAGATGGACACTCCAAAATCAAACCATTGTTCTCTTGGGTAGTGCCATAGCCTCTGTACCATGGTCTTCTTCTATCTTGGGTTAGATAGAGTTCTCTTGCTTCAGAGTACACTCGGGTACACTATATTTATCTATCTTCCTCTTATTTTGTTAAAGTTTTATAGTTTATATATGAAATATATATTTTAATGTTACTGTTCTTAAAATATCATACTTAAATTCTCTTACTTCCTAGTTTCCTTTCCTCACTAGGCTATTTTCCCTGTAGGAGCCCCTGGGCTTATAGCATCCTACTTTTCCAACTAGGGTTGTAGCTTGGCAAATAATAATAATAATAATAATAATAATAATAATAATAATAATAATAATAATTTGTTTATATTTTAAGGATCAGAGAAATTTTATTCCAACGTTGTACAATTCACATTAACATTTAGACATTTTCCATTTTCATTATTGACTGCTTTCTTTGAGAATGATTAGGTAGATTACGAAACGTTATTGAGCAGGTTTGAAACTCATATAAATTGAATACATTGAGTATCTTTTTATAGGTAAGTTTCGTGAATTCTCTTAGATATGTGTTTTTTTTAGAATGTTGAAAAAATTAAAATTCAATATTTTTAAATGAAAAAAATATTTATCAGTCCTCAGATTTGAAACGAAAACGCTAAAGGACGGCTAAATTAAATTCGGTAATTAACAAGAAATTTTAGTTCCGAACGTTTGTTCAGGAAGAAGAAGAAGAAGAAGAAGAAGAAGAAGAAGAAGAAGAAGAAGAAGAATGTTAATAGAAATGAAGTATCCTATATTAAGGTCAATTCCATTGTTATTTTTTTTATTATTATTATTCATAGTTTTCAGTTAGCAATGAACTGTTAAGAATAAAATGTGATGGTAGTTTATTACAGATAATTTTTACGTATCCATCTTTTTTGAAGAAAATGGATTCATATATTGCACGCAACTTCATGAATTTTAAATGTGTTAAAAGAAAATGTTACAATGTTTCTGTTCATTTATTATTCATGAAAATTCGAAAGAAGGTAGGAGAAATAAATAAAGAAGAAAAACGACGAGTGGGAAGGTTGCCAGCGAGATTAGAAGCGCCCTTTTTCTACAAAAATCTTTTCTAGCTTTCAGGTCGATTCTCTTCGATTCATGACGTAGCTGAAAGGTTTCTTTTCGCTAATCTAAAGCTCTAGTGCTTCCACAGGGACCCAGACCGCACCAAGACCCACTTCCTGTCCTAACGGAATAATACTGGAAGGCCCGTTTTCTTTTATGGATGATTTGTAAAAGAAAACGGAGCTAAAATTTGGAAATAAAACGCAGTTTAAAATATTTTAGTTCTTTATTCATATTAGTAGTTACAGCTAATTACCTCGGACAAAAGATAGAATTAAATGAAATAAATTTTTATTAATATATCTTTTACGCAAATATTATGTATAACTATGCGCATGCACATAGAAACGTGTGTATGCACTATACAATGTAAGGTGAAACTTGAACTCCTCCTCTGGTGGGATCCCATTTAAGGGGAAGGCGTATGAGTATATATATATGTATATATATATATATATATATATATATATATATATATATATATATATATATATATATATATATATATATATATATATATATATATATATATATATATATATATATATATATATATATATATTGAAACTCACGTAGTTGCAATTTATATGATTACCTTGTAGGGATTTTTTTCAACATTAATGCAAAGCAAGAATTACAATTTTAAAGTTTATTAAAATGTGATGTTTTTCAGTTTTTAGGTCTTGGTTCTTTTAAGAATGTTAGTTTAATTCATCTGTGGTATTCTGTAAGGATATCGATACGACAATATTGATTTTTCATTCTTTATTTACAATTTATAAGTCAATTATATTTCAAGATAAATTATAATCTATACCAGTGAAGATATTTCTATTGATTGAGGTGTAACTTAAGTTTATATGTGTGAATAACGCAGAGCTGTGAACCCATTTTCATGTTAGTGAGTGATATAGGCCCAAGGTCTATATATACCTTGTACATCTGGACCGTGTATAGGCCTAACTAAGCCTCGGTCTATGGGCCTTAGTCCAAGGATACCCTTCGACCGCCCCCCCCCCCCCGCCCCGAAAACTACCTTTAAAGTAATTAATGGGTATTTGAAGGCTTCTGGAGGCATTAATTTCCTAAAAAGACATTATATACAACAGATAATATAGATCCACATACCCTGCTAAGGTGTAAACAATTTGCATGTTTTCCACTATTTTTTTTTATCTTGGTATATATCTAGTAAGAAAATTATTATAATTTTTCTCTTGCGCAAGAATGTTTATGATAATTTTCACCATCTTTACATTAAGAATAATCAGCAAATCACATTAAAAAAAATACATTTAAAAATCCCAGACATTGTCCAGCAATATGCAACATGAAAATACGCCACAACTGCTGCAGTAAGATACTTGTCCCTTATCTTACGTTGTCCTTTTAGTTAATCAAATCAAAGCAACTATTCTGAACTGCAACTGTCGTGGCTATGAATAGTACACATGCTACACAAGTTTACTTACAGTTTCCAAATGTCCAGTCATGTGTTGACGATATTTTTTTTTTCATTTATTTATTTTTTTCCCCCTTGCGTGAGATTCTGATAACTGCGCTTGAGCGCGTGACACGTGGCCAATATAAATAATTCTAGAGCAGTATGCGTGACAGTTAACAGGTATGATAACGGGAGTTATCTTTTTTATATATATAAATAATTGCAGAACACAAGCAATACCAGTCCCGGTTAAATCGTCTAACAAAGCCATTTCGCCATGGCATTTTTCTTCATTCCATCACATGACTATATCGTGTATAGTAGTTTTCCTTTGTGACATCATAACCATTTACATAATTTTGACACCAAACATCTACAAAAATTTCACAGTAGAACTTCATAATTTATCTTATCCTTTCAACCATCAACGATTTTTTACTTATTATCATTAATTTTGGTCATGTGACGTCACAACTTATATTACTATTGGAAATGTCCCTGCCTTGCGACCTGCTGGACTAGGGCTCGAGACCCGCTCAAGCCTGATAGTTTCTTGTAGTGACTGCAACCTACCATCCTTGTGAGCTAAGAATGAGGGTTTTGGGGGAGCCTATAGGTCTATCTGCTGAGTTATCAGCAGCCATTGGCTGGCCGTCCCTGGTCCTTGCTTGGGTGGAGAAGGGGCTTTGGCGCTGATCATATGTATATATGGGCAGTCCCTAGGGCATTGTCTTGCTAGCCAGGGCACTGTCCCTTGCCTCTGCCATTCATGAGTGACCTTTGAACCTTTAAGCGGTGCTCAAAGTAAATTGATTCTTGATTTAGCTACAATAACAAATACTAATGATTTTTTGTTCTCGCCTGTCTGTTTTCTGCAAACCAAAATCAATGGATAATCTTGAAAAAAAAAATTAAAAAGGTGGTTGTAGCGAACAAGGCCTATAGAGTATCAATATACCTTAGTCAGAGTTGCAGATGGAAAGTTTCCATCAGTGTTCTTTTTTTAATTAGGAAGGATGCTTTTTTTTTCTAACAGGACTTATACAAATCTATGCCACATCACAAATAAAACAAAATTTAGCATTAGAAAAAAATGAACAACGCTGATAGAGAAGGGGTGCACCTGTCGGACTGTCTGAGATAACGGAAGTTGCGAGGTATCGTTTCCGTAAAAAAATCAAGGATTACGTAGTAGGTATTCTCTAGTAAACATTTTAAAGTAATATAACTACAGTTATTATTATTATTATTATTATTATTATTATTATTATTAGCTAGGCTGCAACTTAGTTGGAAAAACAGGATGCTATAAGCCTAAGGAGATCAACATTGAAAAACTGCCCAGTGAGGGAAGGCAAGAAGGAAATAAACTACAAGAGAACTAATGAACAATTAAAATAAAATATCTTTTCGAACAGTAACACCAAAATAGATCTTTCATATATAAACCATAAGAAGAGACATGTCAGCCTGTTCAACATAAAAACATTTGCTGCAAGTTTTAACTTTTGAAGTTTCACCGATTCAACTATCTGATAAGGAAAATCATTCCACAACTTGTTCACAGCTGGAATAAAACTTCTAGATATGTGTAATATTGAGCCATATGATGCAGTTGTTAGCTTTATTTCTAGCGATACTTTTTTTTTTTTTTTTTTTTTTTGAAGAGAATATCGTTAACGGGTCCTGCTACTCTTGTGCTTCAGTCTCTAGCCTAGTCTAGGTACACCTAGACCGTGGACTCGCTTATTTCATCGTCAGTCGCTCTTACCCCTACCGAGTAACGCCTCGCAGAAGAACACTGCTATGGAGATAGCGTAGCCGGCGCATAGGATAATGAAGAGTCCCTGGGAAGCAAGAGAAGAAAAACAGGTTTTTGATTCACTAGTTTCTGTTGTTATGATGCAGATAGGCTACGTTCTTGGTCTCAGGCCATGATATGCCATTTGACTGTGGGTAGAAATACCTTAGTCTGTCTTATGGAATGAATTTTACGTGTTTTCATAATCGAAAGGGATGTATTTGTTTTACTAAGAGATGGTTAAAGTAAAATAGTCTCAGTAGACTGATAAACTTCATGGCAGCAAAGAGCATTTTATCGTGTTATACAAGAGGATGGTCGTTCTGTGTGAACACGCAATTCCTATGTCGTGACAATTTTTGAGGTCTGGAAGACCCGAATTTCGAGCATTTGATTATTTTTAAGCTTAGCTTAAACCTCAAACTTTTACTTTACATTGCAACTCAAGGGTTTTCCGCCAATTTTACTTGGAGACTGAATGGGCTCTCAATCCCCAGCTGGCCTATATAGCCCAAATTCAGGAATCCAATAAATCCAAATCTGTTATATACTCGAGAAACTAAACTGGTAACAGCGTTCAGCAATCGCACAAAATGGTGTTAAAAATTTTCCTTGTCAGAAAATAGCTTTCAAATTTTACAGTAGCAGATGATAGTGTTCAAAATTAACATTATCCCAAGACTGTGTTCAAAGTAACATGAGATCAATGGGAATATTGGTGGCATTTTTCGTATAACTGTTCGGACCCAAAATCTATATAATAATAATTGATATTGGTTCCGAACAGTTGTACTAAAGACGCCGCCAATATTCACTTTGGTCTCATGTTATTGTTAACGGTCATTTTGAATACTTTGCTGATTACAGTAAATTTGAACACCGTCTTCTGACATGAACGGTAATTTACGTATCGCCTCTCTCGTGATATGTTTTTCTTTTTAATAATGCAAGTTATGTAAAATAGAAAAAATTGTCATTGTCATAAATAAAAAGCTAATTTAAAAGAAAGTAAAAAGATAGAAAAAGTCAAACAAATGACTGACTCATTATGAATATACAATTACCACTAAATGCATATTAGAAAATTTGCAAATATCTTAAAAGATAATCAAGAATACGATACACTGAAGTGTAGAAGCGTCTCTCTCTCATCCTCATAATCTGTACAGATTCATGGATAATTACCTGCAATGACTTGATGGTGTACGCTTCGTTAACGGTAATTGTCGAAACCGGCTGTAGACAAGTAGTTCCATTGTTGGCGTTTCTCCTTAGCGTTTGACCGTAGAGATCGTGTTCCACAAGTTTCTGAATTCTGGAAGAGGGAGCAATCGTAACTCATTATTTTTTTTTTTTTAACTTTGCTAAAACTTACGGAAAAGGTTCAAAGGCCGCTCATGAATAGAAGAAGCAAGGGACAGTGACATTGCCCTAGCAAGCAGGATAATGCCCTAGAGACTGACCATTTAAGTTCCCAAGCCCCCTCTCTACCTAAATTCGGACCAGAGAGGGCCAGGTAATGGCTGCTGATGACTCAACAGGTAGACCTAGGGGCTCCCCCAAACTCCCAATCTTAGCTCACAAGGATGGTAAGGTTGCAGACACCAAAGGAACTAACGGGTCTGGGCGGACCTCCGTCTGGCAAACACCAGGCAGAGACGTTACCAATTAGGCCAATACAGCGGAAACTGTGAGAAATAATCTGTAAGAATTGTATGTATGCTTTATGACTGATTCTCATATGTTTGAGATATGGTGGTCTTGTTTGTAATTCCTTTCCCCTGTCTTTACTTTAGGTGTTGTGTGTCCTATTTTCTTATTAACGGAACACACACACACTCTCTCTCTCTCTCTCTCTCTCTCTCTCTCTCTCTCTCTCTCTCTCTCTCTCTCTCTGTATCAAAGGCCAATCCCTGCTCAAGGGAGTGGAATGATATTTTATAAACAAAGAAAAAAAAAACCATGTACAGTATTAGCTCAGAATGTATAGCCTTCGTATATTTTAAATAAATGTGAATTAGGAGGGAAAAAAGTCATTCTTCATAGAATTTCCTCTTACAATTACAGTGTGTTATAAGGATTACGTCCTCATTAAATACTGGCAGAAGGAATCATTTAAAAACAAAAGTATTTACCCACCTGTAATTAATGCCTCTCATTATTGGTAGTCCTGGTCTTGCGGCGACGCAGAGGATGAGAGGGAAAAAACGTTCCTTTGATATATGAAAGCCACATTCGCCTGGAAGAATCAACAGCATGGGATTAATGAAGTAATGAGAGACCCATTTCGTGAATAAGTATGAAAAACGTATGAGGATTTTTTAAATGAGATCCAACACTAACTGCTGAGGACGCCTTTAAGTTTTCTTTAGACTCAGGCACGCTGTTCTATCTTGTCTCTTTTTCATGTTTTTAAGTTTTTACAATATATATGTGAAGGATCTAATTTAATTTAGTTACTGTTCTTGAAATATTTTATTTTGATTGTTTATTTTTTTCTTGTTTATTTATTTCCTTATTTCCCTTCCTCGCTGGGCTATCTTTTTCCTGTTGTAGCCCTTGGGCTTATAGCATCTTGCTTTTCCAACTAGGATTGCAGCTTAGCAAGTAATAATAATAATAATATTGTAGACTTATTGACAGGTCTTAGAATTTTTCAGTGTATGGCACTGGAGAGGCAAAATTCAATTTTACACCTTATTATCTCGGAGACTGATTGTCAGTGTTCTAACTCAATTAGTTCATCAGTTTTCATTACAGCTTAGACCTAGCCAGTAGTTTTGGGAATAGTTCTTTAGACCTAGCTGGTAGTTCAGAGAATAGTTCATTAGATCTAGAAAGTAGTTCATGAAATAGTTCATTAGACCTAGCAAGTAGTACAGGAATAGCTCAGGGAATATTTCAGCTGCAATTACAAGGCGGTGCCATGCAGATCTTATGCTACTACTCAGCTCCCACTTGAAAAAAACGCTTTCCCAAAGGGAGGAGGAGGCTATCAATGCAGTTTGAATTAACGCAAATTTTACTCATACTATGACAGTCGGTAATACCAAACGAACAACAGGTCAATAGCAAACAGAATGAAAAAGTTCAATATCTCACTGGAAAGTCACCTGCATTAGGAATCTCAGCATTCATTGACTAAGGCCTTTTCTCAATTTAAAGACTATGCTGTGTCTCTCTTGCCTCTTCATAAATTTTTAGATATATCATCATAGAATTGGTTTTATAAGGCTGTTATTGCAGCCACTGAGAAATATTTCCCTTGTGACGATATTTTTTTCTCCCACATTTACCCATAAAAGTTTATGACAATTACACTAATGTTACTACCTTTCTAGTGAATCAACTTTTGGATTCTGTATTAGACTTGATAATTAACATTTTAATTGTGTAATAAACATTTGAATTCTATAATGAACCTGTGAATCAACATATGGAATCTGTAAGTAAAGGAAACTGACTCTATACAGACATAAATCAATACACGTATAGAATGTCAAAAGTCATACGAAGACGCATTTATTTGACATTATTAGAAGTGATGGTACCTGGCGCATTTTTTTTTCTTTTTTTATAAATTTGAGATAATGATATACTGTCTATCCTTGTGGGAGGCAAAATAATATGGAAAATAAGTGGAAAAGAAGAGTGATGAAGGTCTTTTAAGACCGATCATTCATAAAACAATAATAGTTTATATTTCGTCAACTGTAGATGTGAATCACGAAACAGCTTGTTAGATTATAAGTCCGTTTAGAATTATTATTATTATTATTATTATTATTATTATTATTAGCTAACCTATAACCCTAGTTGGAAAGGCAAGATACTATAAGCCCAAGGGCTCCACCATGGAAAAATAGCCCAGTGAGGAAAGGAAACAAGGCAATAAATAAACTACAAGATAAGTAATGAAAAATTAAAAAAATATTATCAGAACAGTGACATCATTAAAATAGATCTTTCATATATAAACTATAAAATAAGATGAATAAAAAACTAAGAGGAAGAGAGATAAAAAGTGTGCCTGAGTGTACCCTCGAGCAAGAGAACTCTAACCCAACACAATGGATGACCATGGTATAGAGGCTATGGTACTACCCAAGTCCAAAGATCAATGGCTTGATTTTGGAATATTTCAAGTTTATTGGCACAAGATATGCGCATATTAATCTTATTAGCTGAGAATGGTGGAAGGTACTTGATTGCAACACCCGTGTTCGTTCCAAACCTGTCTGACTGAAGTCGTCTGAAAGCAGCATTTTGATGGTCAGATCCTCAGCCAAGATGGCGAAGTCTTTCGTCTTCACTTTGGCCTCTAAGGCTTCTGGCATCTTATTCATGTTTATAAATTCTCCTCGCCCGGCCAGATTCGCTTCGTGCAGTCTTCGGAAGATTCCTGTCTTTGACGACTGTAAATGGAAAAGGGAGGATCAGGTGTAACTATATTCAAATTTTTATACTGAGGCAGATTTTCACCGACTGCAGGGTTGCCCTTTTAGCTCGGAAAAGTTTCCTGATCGCTGATTGGTTGGACAAGATAATTCTAACCAATCAGATACCGGGGAACTTTTCCGAGCTAAAAGGGCACCCCTGCGAGTCTGTAGCAAATCTGCATCACTAAAAAGAATTGACTATAGTGCATTTGTTATTGAAATAATTTTAGTTTGTTTAGTTGCAATAATGGTACAACTCTTGACAGATGCACGGATCTGAGAAATACATTTTAGGAAGATCAAATCTTGGGCACACTAATATATATCTTATTCATCTTCCTCTTGTTTTGTTAAAGTTTGTATTGCTTATATAGGAAATATTTATTTTAATGCTGTTACTGCTTTTAGAATAATATATTTTTCCTTGTTTCCTTTCCTCACTGGGCTATTTTCCTTGTTGGAGCCCCTGCGCTTATAGCATCCTGCTTTTCCATCTAGGATAGTAGCTTGGCAATTATTAATAATAATAATAATAATAATAATAATAATAATAATAATAATAATAATTATAATAATGATAATAATAATAATCTTTCTGAAATGTATATCTTAGATCCGCGCAATCTACCAAGTGTAACCATTATTGCAACAACAACAAAATATTTTTTTTTCTCCTAAAGAGCCTTTCTTTAAACCTATTCGATTCGAATGGCTGTAAAGCATAAGTTCTTTAAAAACAAAAAAGAAAATTGAATAAATCAAGAACTCTGACTCGGTAATAATTTATCCAACTTTCTACTGAACACTTTAAAAAAGTTTGGAACCTATATTATTGTAACTTACTTTAATGTAAGCAGTGAAAGCTGTAGAGGTCTCGTAGATCATGGTGAACTCTTTGGCTCTGAGAAAGTCTTCGATCGAGTCGATTTTGATCGGGATTTGTCTGACAGCCAGGAGGGAGGTCAACGCCCCGGAGTAACTCTTCATGATGACCAGAGACACCAAGAGCCACGCGGTGAGTACGACGCGGGTACTGTCCGCGGGAGGTACGTACAGCATACCTAGGAGAGTCAAGGTCAAGGTCAAGGAAGGCTTGAGAAATGGACTGCTGAAGATATATAGAGGGTTAAAACCTAACAATATACTGTCAGTCAAGATACAAAAGGTTAAAGCCTAACAAAATACTGTCGGTCAAGGTCAAGGAAGGCTTGAGAAATGGACTGCTGATGATACAGATGGTTAAAACCTAACAAAATACTGTCGGTCAAGATACAGGTTAAAACCTAACAAAATACTGTCGGTCAAGGTCAAGGAAGGCTTGAGAAATGGACTGGTGAAGATATAGAAGGTTAAAACCTAACAAAATACTGTCGGTCAAGATACAGAAGGTTAAAACCTAACAAAATACTGTCAGTCAAGATACAGAAGGTTAAAACCTAACAAAATACTGTCGGTCAAGGTCAAGGTCAAGGAAGGCTTGAGAAATGGATGACTGAAGATACAGAAGGTCAAAACCTAACAAAATACTGTCTTTCATAAAATTATATTTCGACTTTAGAGTTTAACTTTACTTCTAATTTCCACATGGTTTCAGACAGAACTTTCTTGGGCGCATTTCACTTGCATTCTCTGATTTGAAGATATCTTCTCTAGAGGACTGCTAAGTGAGACTGGCTACTAAACAAGAATAGACTTCTCTACAGTCGTAACCATTCTACATTACCATTATTATAATTTAACCCCCCCCCCCCCTCTCTCTCTCTCTCTCTCTCTCTCTCAACATACGCCAAGCCAAGCCCGTCTCACTTACCTTGATTGAAAAACGTAGCGACCTGGTCCCAAACCTGATATAATGCTTGTCTTAGGAGACTACCAGGAGAACCCGTGTCCCGAATCCAGGGGGTTAAGACGAAAAGACCCGCGGCTGCCGAAATTAACGTCAAGGAGAGGAGAGTTCCTATCCACACGTCACTCGACAGGGGCTTCAAGAAATTCCAGGTGTCCTGTTTGGGTTTACCTCTTCTGACCGTAATTCGAAGTGGATCGATTATGATAGGCCGCGAGAAGTCAGCTACGCGGGCCCGAGCCTCCGTCATTCCGAAGGGGCCAAGGGCGAGGTCGATCTCCTGTGGACGATATACTAGTCGAATATGAAGGGAATTTCATACAAGATGGAGATGAATGATTTGATGTGTGTGTTCGAAGTGGTATGAATGAATACTCTGTGTATCTGAAGCGTCTAGTATTGTGGATTTTTGTTTTTGGGGGGAGGGTGTTCATCCTTAAATCAGCAGTTAAAGGACGAATATGGTAGTGCATATTTTCTTGTTTATTTCATACAGATGCTGCCTATTATAGAACTGGTTATATGTATATATATTATATATATATATATATATATATATATATATATATATATATATATATATATGATAAATTTTGCACATTTTTACGTGTTTTTCATATTCAAATAAGCCATATATATTTTTGATACATTAATGTAAATATATATGGCTTATTTGATATATATATATATATATATATATATATATATATATATATATATATATATATATATATATATATATATATATACATACATATATATATATATATATATATATTGATAAGGTTCCATAATGATGTAAGACGTGTATGAAAACTAGGTGTATCTTTGTAGATATTAAAAAATATACACCTAGTTTTCGTACACGTCTTACATCATTGTGGAATCTTATCAGGATAACAAGGAAGTACGACATTATACTTGTTTGCACCATATATATATATATATATATATATATATATATATATATATATATATATATATATATATATATATATATATATATATATATATATTCGCTGTAATCGTGCAATTTCGTAACTGGTTATATTAGTAAATAAAGGAAATATATGAGTTGCACATTTCTGATATTATGTAATTAACTCATATTTCATTGGAACTATTAATTCGACATCTTACATTTCTCTGAATCATCCCCAACATCCCGTTGAAGTTGCCATTCTCGTCTGGGGCTCCCCAGGCGCCGTCTGGTGGTCGCGAAAGAACGTAGCTGCAAAAAAAAAAAAAAAAAAAAAAAAAAAAAAAAAAATAATAATAAAAATAAAACAAGATGAGATTTGAAATAAAAAGAAAAAAAAAAGATTGATGAGGTTTGAAATTTTGCGTCTATGGGAAGTTATATATTAATCGTGGAATGAAATGAATGATAAAATATCAGTAACGTTGGAATTGATAAATTCGTAATAATTTTCTTAGAGGAATGGCCAAAAATATTATATAAGAAACTAAGTGTTCAAGGGAAAAGATAATTTTTTTTCTAGTGTTATCTTTCATCAAAACAGAATTGAATGAGTTAAAAAATGATAGACCAATATTTATGTCAAGATTAATGGATTAATGCTCTTATAGAAATCTTTCTTGGGGAAGTTGTCGTAAATATAGTGTTTACAATATTTTTTACTCTGATATTTTGTGAAGCCATACTGTAGACAAAATAACTTAACGTACATTTTCACCAAATAACGTCTTTGATTTAAAATATGAAACTGGAATATCATAGTTATCAAATTTATTATCAAAATGGAACACCACCGACATACAAATATTGTCCTCAAAATAAAAGTGTGACTGGAATTGACACTTTTTTAGGAAATTTTTCTCATACGGTTGTGAATGAGTTTTATCATTATCACTAGTTTTTGTCTTGAAAATCTGCTTATTTAGTTCAGTATTAGTTAAGTATTTCCTCGGTAGAGCACTGATGAACCTTTTATTGTTCTATATTCTAATCTATTTTATTTCATTTGGTTTTCGTAGGTCTAGTCTTATTTTGCCAAGTACGATATAAGGTAGAGCTCTTGGTTCTTAACATTTTGCTTTTAATAATTCTTGAGCGACAGGATTATATTTTTAGAAATTAAGATGGAAAAATAAGCAGTTGGCGTAATATCTATGACAGTTACACACCCTTTTAATAGCAAAGAAAACTTATTATTACGATTCTTAGAAATATCTGGTAAGATTCCACAAGAGATCATATTTTGAGTCTATAGAAGAAATGCTCCCGTTCAAAAATAGTATTACTTCATTCCTCCTTCGATTCTCCATAAAATTTCCCCTTTCTCTCCAACCGAGATTCGACTCTACCTGAAATTTAGCGATTTTGATAATGCGTCCAGAAGATCGGCCATTGGACCAAAGATTTCGATTTTGCCATCTTTATCTTGGGTGACCTTAATGTGAGGTTGCCATTCATCGGCGGCTATTCGTAGAGTAACAGGCTCTGTGTACCTGCGGAAGAGAAATGGTCGAGAATTATTATCATCCTCATTAGTGTACATGACCCGTCAAAAATGACGGCTAAATGTTTAGATAGATATGCATACACAAGCACACGCGTACACTCTCAGTTCAATCCTTCCAACCCCCTTCCACGAGTAGGCATACGTTTAGCATATATATATATATATATATATACATATATATATATGTATATATATATATATATATATGTATGTATTGTATATATATGTATATATATGTATATATAAATATATATACACACATATATATATATATATATATATTGTATATATAATATATATATATATATATATATATACATACTGAAATTACATATATAAATATGTATATATATATATGTATATATATATATATACATATATATATATATATATATATATATATATATATATATATGTATATATACATATATATATATATATATATATAAACATATGTATATATATACTGTATATATATATATATATATATATGTACACACATATATTCAAACACGTGCTTTTTACTACATAGGGGAGATTTATCATAAAATTGCAGAACAAGGTTAGGTTAGGTTAGACTGGATTAGGTCAGAATATGTCAGGTCCGGTTAGGTAAAGTTAGGTTAGATTTGGTTTCAAGCTTTTGTAGAACAGAAAATAAAAAGCAACACTAATTAAATCAAGTTAAATCAACAAACAGAAGCATGCATAACCTACACATCAGCAACAATATCAGATAGTGAAATAAAGGCAATGAGGCATGTGGCAGTTCGAGGATCAATAACATTAATAGTTTAAAAAAAGAAAAAACGGTATCCTCAATAATTAATATCTTATGGTGGTATTTCGAGTAATGATTAAAACACCCATTGTTTGTGAGTTCGTTACTCAGCTTTGGGTTAATAACTTTTTGAGCATAGGTATTGCTTAAAATGGGAATTGTCGTTTTTATTTTACCAGGGAATAAAAGGAATATATATTTTATTATGATTCTTTATTGTCTAAATTATTTCATTTTGTGCTGGAAGCCTCTACTTTTATGAGAACATGGAAAAAGTCACTACTTTTCAGATAAGAAATGATTTTGATATTTAACCAAAAATAAAGAGATATGACATGACTGACTTTATTAGTCAGAGCTTACTCATGCCTTGATCGATTTTGCTGGCAAATATAGCCTCTGTACCATAATTTTCCAGTCTTAGGTTAGAGTTCTCTTGCTTGAAGCTACACTCGCGCACACTATTCTATCCGTTTCCTCATTTCCTTTCCTCAGGGGTATTTTCCTTTTGGAACACTTGGGCTTAATACCATCCTGCTCGAAAGTCAATACTATAGAAAGAGGTCATATACTTGAATATGACAAGAAATAGACTTTACAATATTATAAACTACAGGGTCTTAGCAAGTCAGAAGTATTCCTGTTTTTGACGGCTGATTAATTACTATCACGAATTATCGAATACTTGTATTAACGACAAACTCATAATGCCAAATACAATTATTTGGTTTTGGGCTAAAGATTTGAAGGGATAATGATAAGATCACCACCTACGCTTTGAGTTGGTAACTAATCTCAGATTATGTAATCGTGCAGTCGCAATTAACTTAGTTTTGTTTCAAGTTTAGATTACTCATCAAGGATAGGAATTTTGAAAGTAATCACCTAGGAATTACTGCTTTTTAAAGGATAATAAGAAGCAGAAGATTAATTGGTTATGGGTTGAAAGCATATGCCCTTTTGGTTTTAAACAAATCTGTCTCCTACTCAATATTAAACTTCTTTTGATTACCTGATTTGCATAGGAAATAAAAATTTTCAATATACCATATGTACGCCCTTAGGTATTGGCGGTTTCTTTTTATTCAAGTTTTACGCAAATTTACGCGTTTTCAATGTCCCGAAGAAAGTATTTAGTCAAATAATAAGAATATTATTCTTGCGCAAATGTTTTTTTATTATAAGATATCGTCATTGATTTCACGTCAGATGGTAGAAGGTTAAAAGGAATTTAAAACCCACCTTATAGATTTTGGCTCTATCTTATCGAAGACCCATGTGCCTGGTGGAGAAGTCCTGTTTTTAGGAAAGCCACCTGAAGAAGAAGAAGAAATAAAGACAAGTTTATAGACTTTCAATAGGTTTTTAGTAGATTTGTTATAGTTTAAAGTATAAATAGTGACTCGAACGGAATCCTGTAATGAAAGGTTAGAATTATAAAGAAAATAGGATGAAAAATAGTCAAGGATTATTAACTGAGATTTCACCTATTCACTGGAATCTGCAGTCGAAACAATCTGTTTTATCGTCATTCTCTGTCTGTCTGTATAACTGTCCGTGTATTTCTGCCGATGCATTTATAGTATATTCTGCTGGACTGACATAGCGTCTATCATGAAGTCACAGTTCTTATGCAATATTTCCATCACTATCATAGGTTTAATATCTAAGAAAATATTTTGACATAATTTGAGCAAAATTCCTTAATTATCTCCGTTTTCATTACGTAATTTGTTTTCTGTTATGATTTTCTTTTTTCATAAACAAAGCAGATAGAAGCCCAATACTGTATGAGGATTTACTTATGCATAGAACAGCGACCGACCATTAAAGTGATCATATTAGAATAATCGATTGTTATAATGATGTTCTTTTATTAAACATTTATTTGTTATCATAAATGTAAAATAAAATAATAATTAAGAATAAATCAATATATCACGCGAGGAAAATTTAAAACAGGTTTGAATAAAATTGATATTTCAACCTGAAAAAAATAATGTTTGAAATCTTCATCGACCAACATTCCTATAAAAATACGTCATAATAATCAAAATTTTCACATTTTGTTTAAATTGTAAAGTCGGTTTGGTTTAAATTTTGAAATACATAACATGTATAGCCTTGATTTATAGTTATTACTATACCATCAAATACTAATCAATTTAAGTAGGATTTTTCCATTAATTTCCTTAGAAATCTTTCATTACATCAGGAAGAGAGACACAAAAATATCCCACTAAATTCAGGGAATTGAACAATGTAAGAAAATAAATTCCAATAGGAATTCAAAAGGGATTTACCTCACTAAAGTGAAGAAGATAATATTAAGAAAAAAATTATAATGATTAAATTAGAGTCGGGATCCGACACCGCTGTTCTATCTTGTTTATCTCCATCTTGTTTTTTTTTTTTTTTTTTTTCAAGTTTTTATAGTTTATATATGAAAGATATGATTTTATGTTATTACTGTTCTTAGGATATTATATTTTGATTGTATTACTTCTCTTGTGATGTATTCGTTTCCTTGTTTCCTTTACTTACTGGGCTATTTTTCCCTGTTAGAGCCCTTGGGCTTATAGCATATTGCCTTTCCAACTAGTGATGTAGCTCAGCTTCTAATAATAATAATAATAATAATAATAATAATAATAATAATAACCGGATTATCTCCAAAAGTTAATGGAGTCGTTCATGGCCTAAGATCTATCCATGGTGGAAATTACGTCAAAATCCGTTAATTTGTTTTGACATTATCTTTAAAATGGCGACTCTGAAACCGGATCACCTCCAAAATTTAATGGGGTTGTCCATGACCTAAGATCTATCTGTTGTGAAAATATCGTCTCTTGCTTGAGGGTACACTCGGGCACACTAGTCTATTTAATTTATCTTCCTTTTTTCAAGTTTTTATAGCTTATATTGGAAATATATATTTTAATGTTACTGTTCTTAAGAATATTTTATATTTCCTTGTTTCCTTTCCTCACTGGGATGTTTTCCCTGTTAGGCCCCTTGGCTTATAGAATCCTGCTTTTCTAACTAGGGTTGTAGCTTAGCAAATAAAAATAATAATAATAATAATAATAATAATAATAATAATAATAATAAAATCCGTCCAGTACTTATGACGTAATCCTGT
>NC_090730.1:17486237-17491237 GCF_036898095.1 Palaemon carinicauda
TTTTAAAAAGACAATTCTATCTAGTGATTATTTATCTAATATATCCCCTATTCAATTCGTATTAATATTCCTTGTTCCCTTCTTATTAGATTTTTCTAGTTCATTATTACCTTAAATGAGAAGATACCGTCATAAAGGTAAAATGAAAACTGAGTAACTTAACACGACGTACACAAGCACATGTTAGCATATATATATATATATATATATATATATATATATATATATATATGTGTGTGTGTATGTATATATATATGTATATATATGTATATATATATATATATATATATATATATATATATGTGTGTGTGTGTGTGTGTATATACACATGTAATATATATATGCATATATATATTACATGTATATATATATATATATATATATATATATATATATATATATATATATATGTATCTGTGTGTGTTTGTTGGTGTTTAAGCGTGTTTTAACAATAGTTAGGCAATGAGTTAATCTATTTATGAAAATATAAGCCAGTTGTTAACAGAGAGAGAGAGAGAGAGAGAGAGAGAGAGAGAGAGAGAGAGAGAGAGAGAGAGAGAGAGAGAGAGAGAGAGGTTAGAATACTAGAAAATGGAATGTGCTACGCAACGAATCCTCAATTGTAAAAGAAAAAAAAATATATATCACACTATTAAAGAATATAAGCGAGCGGATCCATTTGCATTAGTGCATTCTATCTAAGAATACATGAAGTCTACCATTCTTACTAGAAACATAACTACACTCTTAGAGCATTTTTAATAAGATTTTCTTAGGAAAAAGATAAGTTGCAGAAATCCCTGGAAAAATAACTTCATTTATAATTTCATTGGACAATGAAACATCAAGATATTTTTTCATTTTACTTTTTAAAGTTTTCTATGGATTCGTTTCTTATGATTTTAAGTTCGTGTGCTAAGTTCGTAGACTAAATTTAGAAGGAAACCAAGAATGGAAGATATAGTTGATAAGTATATAATATATAAGTATATATATCATTGCATACATACGTTTAAAGTATATACTGTATGTATATATAGTGCATACATACATATAATTTCAATAATGCATATAAAATATAAGATAGAAATTGTGTATGAATATATATATATATATATATATATATATATATATATATATATATATATATACATACATTATATTAAAGTTAGAATGCGCATACTTATGTACAACCCTACGCACACACGCATACACACATATACATACACACACATATACGAGTATACAGTATATATATATATATATATATATATATATATATATATATATATATATATATATATATATAAACGAGTATATATATATGTATATATATATATATATATACTCGTATATGTATATATATATATATATATATATATATATATATATATATATATATATATATACATATATATATATATATATGCGCGTGTATAAATAAAAATTACAAAAGTACATTTCATGCAACACGTATTACACGTATAGCTGCAAGCACCTTGAATCGATTATAACCACGCAAGAAGTATTATCAGCGTATAATAAACACCGTTTAATAGAAAATCGAACATGGTTTGTACAAGCTTATGAGGTTCAAAAACCATAATCATTGGAACTAATCTTCAGTCAAATAGGCGGTTTAAGTGATATTTCCAATGTAGTTCATTCTTTTGAAATAGACTCATCCGTGTTTTCATCGATATTATTTCATGTCGGGAATGAAACATTGCATTATCTGTCGTGAAAATAATTCTTGGCTATAAAGGAAATTACGAAATGAAAGATTCTATGATGTCCAGGGTATCACGATTACGTCGTAAGCTATATTTAAATGAAGTCAATTAGTTTCGGTTCAATTTTCGTTTACGAGGAAATAGAACGTTGACGTAAATGATTGGAAGGCGAAAGGACATTACTAGTATCTGGGAGGTGATTCTATTAGGCAAAGTCTCTTACCTGAGTTCTAATACTGAGGATATTGTACCCACGACAACTAATGAATTACCTCACAAAGAGAAGTCATAAGTAGAAGAGTTTGGGACAATGAAAATTACTTATTCCTTTCCGTTGTTGTGATGATTTTATTATTATTATTATTATTATTATTATTATTATTATTATTATTATTATTATTATTATTAGCTAAGCTACAACCCTAGTTGGAAAAGCAGGATGCTATAAGCCCAGAGGCTCCAACAGGGAAAATAGCCCAGTGAGGAAAGGAAAAAATGAAATATAAAATATTTTAAGAAGAGTAACAACATTAAAATGAATATTTCCTAGATAAACTATAAAACTTTAACAAAACAGGAGGAAGAGAAATAAGATAAAATAGTGTGCTCAAGTGTACCCTCAAGCAAGAAAACTCTAACCCAAGACAGTGGAAGACCATGATACAGAGGTTATGGCACTACCCAAGACTAGATAACGCTGGTTTGATTTTGGAGTGTCCTTCTCGTAGAAGAGCTGCTTACCATAGCTAGAGACTCTTCTACCCTTACCAAGAGGGAAGTGGCCACTGAACAATTAGTGCAGTAACCCCTTGAGTGAAGAATAATTGTTTGGTAATCTGTGTTGTCAGGTGTAGCCTATGAGGACAGAGGAGAATATGTAAAGAATAGGCCAGACTATTCAGTGTGTGTGTGTGTGTAGGCAAAGGGAAAATGAACCGTAACCAGAGCGAAGGATCCAATGTAGTACCATCTGGCCAGTCAAAAGACCCTATAACTCTCTAGCGGTAATATCTCAACGGGTGGCTGGTGCCCTGGCCAACCTACTACCTTTAGCAGTAATCAGACTTTGCGAAAATAAAGCCGGATAGATACACAACATAATAACGAATATGATGATATACTGTAGGATACATAACTTCCTATGTCATATGTCTAAGTTCAATTTTGATTATCTGAAAAGCTACTAGTTATTAATCATGCAGTGAAAAAAAATGGTATCGGACATAATTATCATATATTCAAGGGATGTTTTCGGTAAGTAACACAAACTGACAATGTAGCAATTACAAAAATCTCATTACTTTCCCAAGATATATAAAATCTATGGGAATTTTAACTTGTATGAAGCCAAGACGAATATTTTGAAGATGGTTTTGATTATATGCTTTAAAAATAACTAGAGAAGAAGTAATCAATTTGTTAAAAGAATAAAATAAGGACGAACCCAGAAGGGAAAGAGAAATATATTAAGATAAAAAGGCAATGTAAAACAAAGGTTTAGTAGATGGAAAAGAATATTAGAAATAATCATAGTAAAAAAATATGAAAAAAAAATACGCTGGATAATAGAGGTAATGTAAAACAAAGGTTTAGTAGATGGAAATGAGAAGAATATTAAAACTAATTATAGTAAAAAAAAAAAAAAAAAAAAAAAAAACGCACTGGAAGTTAAAGTAAATAGATTTTTTTTTTTTTTTTTTTTTTTTTTTTTTTTTTTTTTTTTTTTTTTTAAAGTAATGCATTAGGCTTGTGCTTGACATCTGAAAAAAAGAATAAAAAATCTCTAACTCTAGCATTCATGAAATTCTCCCATTTTAGCATTCATGAAATCGTTCACTTTAATTTTCCTAGTCTGAGCATATGTCTGCAAAACTATTCAGTATTTTTCTTATTTTTTTTGTCAGGAAAAGAGTTGATTGGAAACTTGCATATAAAATTCAATATGATTTTCTTCGAACTGCGACGTTGGAATATTTTAGTTCGTTTTTTTATTATGAGTTTTGGGATTCTTCGAATTCCAATGTTCGCCTTATTTCTTTCAGTTTGTTTCCTGAACTTCTGATAATTTTTGAACGTCAAAATAATTTTGTTTAGATTTTAATTTCATAGTAAATCAGCGTAATATTTCTATTTGTATATAGTATCAGAAAGATAAAAACATTGATAGAAATCTCATTTTGTTCGCATTTCAGCTTGAAATTAATATTATTCTGATAACAATTATTTTTAAAGGTTTAAAGGCTGCTCATGATTGGCAGAGGCAAGGGGCACTGGCATTGCCCTAGCAAGCAGGACAATGCCCTAGAGACTGACCATATATACACATGACCAGCGCCCAAGCTAGGACCAAGGAGGGCCAGCAATGGCTGCTGATGACTCAGCAGATAGACCTAGAGGCTTCCCCAAACCCCGCTCCTTAGCTCACAAGGATGGCGAGGTTGCAGCAACCAAAGGAACTAACGAGTCTGAGCAAGACTCGAACCCCAGTCCGGCAATTACCAGACAAGGACGTTATCAAACAGGCCACCACAACCACAACCACCACAACGGGATTTAAACCTCCTAATGATAATATTCAAATTCTATTTTTTACAACAAATGTAACTACAAAATATATGGACAAATTCCATCTCGAGAATACTTACAGTACGTTAAAATTTCGTTTTAAGATTCCTTTTCATTAAAACCATAGCGGAATCCAATTTAATATGAAATACAATTTCCAGACAATCTTGATTCTATTGTTTTCTAACAAATGCTACAGTAACGGATGATATAAAGTGTGCGAATATTAGGGTCTATAGTCCAGCCACAAAGGGATGAGATTTACGATTTGCGGTGGTGCCACATTTCCCATCTCATAGGTCAGACTTTCATCGAAGGTCGCTTAATTCAACTAAAAGATATGGAAGCGCTGCTCAAAGAAAACTATAGCCTATCTACTAGATTATGACTCGTTATTTTTTTTTTTTTTTCATGGAAATGGATGTATTCGAATAAGAAATATGGCAACACCATCTAACCTCTTTCCACTCTCGACCATTTGATCGTAATCTGGAGGTTTCTTAAGATAAGCTTAAAAGGCCATTCAACAGCTGACCCGCTCAAGCTCGATAGTTTCTTATAGTGTCTGCAACCTCACCATTCTTGTGAGCTAAGGATGGGATGTTTGGGGAGCCTATAGGGCTATCTGCTGAGTCATCAGCGGCCATTGCCTGTCCATCATTGGTCCTAGGTTGGGTAGAGAGGAGACTTGGACGCTGATCA
>NC_090730.1:17496237-17601237 GCF_036898095.1 Palaemon carinicauda
CAACACTCAAAATGACACCCCATATTCTTATTTTTCATGTTATTAAATAAAGGAAATACATTTCTAAATGACAAATATTGTATAATTAAACATAATAGAACAAATATGTAAAGATATAAAAAAGGTTTTATATAGTGTACTTATGTTGGCGATGAGACGACTTGAGCTAACAAAGACGCTGATGGAAGGTATGGAAGGTAGAGGAAATGGATGGAAAAGGATCGAAGGCTTGTTTTTCGTTATCACTACTTAATACGTTTCAATTCTATGGTCATCGTCCTCCTCCTCTCTGTATTGTCATTAGAACTTTTCTTCTTAGGAGTCATGGCTAAAGGGAAGTTAGAATAAGAAATTCTCACAAAACACAAGTGATGACTCTTATTTCGGAAAACTTGTATGTTAATTCACTCATAGGTTAAGGTATATATACAGTATATATATATATATATATATATATATATATATATATATATATATATATATATATATATAATATGTATAATATAATATAACATAATATTTCAAGCAGAATGGATTGCCATTTGAAATAATCTTATTCATTTGAATTGGTCACAATTGTGTAAGTGATGAGTCTGTTTTTTTTCTTAAAAGAGAATATGGTCAACATAATTGATAAACGTATCCCTTCTCATATGTTAAAATACTGAGTGAAAGACAAACCCTGGTTCAATGATAATTGTAGACATGCTTATTTGGAGAAGCAGGAGGCCTATCGTCTTTGAAGGGGCACAGATCAGATTTGTCTTGGGATAATAACTATACTCAGCTAAGAGCTGTTGCTCGGAGATTTTATAATTCAAATAGAAAGGAATACAATTTAACCTTAAAAGATACCCTTTCTGGTACAACTCACGAACACACGAGGTGGGCTACCTTTAAATCTGCGCTCTTTGGTATAGACTTAACAGTGCCACCATTGCTTAAACAAGATGACTGTCACTCATTGTCGAAATGAAAATACAGCCTTTTTGGCTGATGTGTTTGGTAGTAAATAGAGTACTGAAAAAGGCGATCTTCCTCATTCCTGTTTTCCTGAGGCTAATCTAACTAATTCAGCTATTCAGTCTCATGAAATTAAAGCACTCTTGATGGACCTTGATTCTTATGGAGGTGTAAACCCAAATGGTAATCTATATATATATATATATATATATATATATATATATATATATATATATATATATATTATATATATATATATATTATATATATAGATATATATATATGAATATATATGTATATATATATATATATATATATATATATATATAAAGACTGCTGATTTCTTAGCTTCTAAGTTATCTGTTATTTTTCGCAAGTTAACAAGGTATTTGGTAATGTTACCCCATTATGTAGATGTGTTTTTGGTAGCTCTAGCCCTGCTGATTACCGCCCAATTTCCATAAGTACTGTATATAAAGTTTTAAATTTCTTTTGGTAAAACATTGAAATAGGTCATCTGTTTCATAGTTTGCAATTTGGCTTTCGCAAAGGCCTTGTGATGTCCTTCTTACAATCTCAAATGCTGTACAGAAATACCTTGATTGTTGTCAGAAAGTTTGAATAATTAGCCTTGATTTTAGTGATGCCCTTGATCTTAATAATCACAAGGACCTTGTTTTCAAACTCAAACCGTTGGGAGTGGGTGGGTCTTTTCTAAACATCTGTATTAAATTTTTAAGTAATAGATTGCAAAGAGAAGTTGTTGATGGGCACCATTGCGAGTATAGGCATTGTGTTATCTGCAGTTACTCTGGGTAGTATTCTACGCCCATTAATTTTCATACTATATACACATGATATGTGGTTTGGTCTAGAAAACAAGCACGTTGCACATGCAGATGATGCTACTCTACCTCATTTTCATCTCTTGAATGTAGATCTGGGGTACTGAATCCCTTAGTAGAGACCAAGCTAAAGTTAATGAATGTTGCAAATTATGTGACATGACGTTAAACCCTAACAAAACTCAAAGTTTGATTGCGAGTAGGTCGAGGACAGTGGCCCCTCAACATCCAGATCTCTGCATTGATGATGTTTCTCTAACTCTATACGCTCCTTTAAAATTTTAGGTTTGATTCTTGCTTGAAATTTTACTTTAGAGAAACACATTCGGTCTGTTTGTTCTTCAATTTTAAAAGAATGGCTTATTTAGAAAGTCTTTTAAGATTTTCGGTGATCAATTTATTCTGAAGTGTTTTAATTCTTTCTCCTGTCTGGTCTTCAGCTGCTGAATCTCATCAGAATTTGTTGGACAGGAACTTGAGGTCTACTAGATTTCTAATTCTTGATCTAAATATTAATCTCTGGCACCGTCGTTCAATTAATTATTCATCCATGTTGCATAAGATTTTTCATAATTCGGAACATCCTCTACATTCAGATCTTCACAGACAGTACCACCCTGCTGCGTCTAATATACTAGGTTGATTTTATAACAGTCATCTCTCCATCATAAGGCTCAATACTGTACAGTTATCTAGAAGTTTTATTCCAACTGTTACAGGTTGTGGAATGATCTTCCTAATCTGGTGCACTACAAAAGCGATGATTCGAAAAGATTAACGTGTTTGAAACTCACCCTTAATGCAGTTACAAAAGCGCGCCAAGATCATTCCCTTTTGATTCGCTATTTCACTAAGTTTCGTTTAGTGTGCCGTAATGATTCACACAGTGTTCACTGTTGTTGTAGCCGAGTGATTACACCTTGAAGGCCAGTCATTCCGGTGTTTTCATCCTGTGCTGTGTTTTGCTAGCCAATATGGAGTTCACCATTTTTAAGATCAACTAAGGCAAGAAGTGCTTAATGCAGGATTGATACATGCCAGTATACAATTGATAGCACGCTGACTGATGGGTCCATATCGTCGCGATGCACGAATAAACGATGTGAAGGTCGACTTAAACAGACAACACAATGACTGAAGCAATTACTCCAGTACAGTGTGAGCGTAATCATGACAAGGGTGAAAAAGAAGAAAGAAAAACAACAACTAGAAAGTTAGCAAATACATGTAACACTGATAAGGAAGGCAACTGACGACTTGATAGCAAGGCCTTCAAAGCTAATTAGAATTAAACTACAAAATTTCTCTGACAATGAACTTGAATCTACTCATTACTTAAAGAAAGGCGAAAAGTGTCTGAAGAAATGCCTATAAAACTTACAAAACTATTTGGTTAAAATATTCACAACTACTTTAAAAACACTGCGACGCTTGATATTTTTCTTTTTATTGTCAAGACTAGAATTCACTAGACACTCAAATATAAAATTTAAAATGCTTTTGTCCGTACTGCGACATCGGAATACTTTAGTTTGTTTTTTTATGATGAGCTTCGGGATACTTCGAACGCCAACGTTTGCATGATTTTGCTCAATTTATTGCTCTAGTAAATTTAACTGTCAGGAAATAATCCAGGCTTTTAACTTTATAACTACTTCCATAACTAAAGAATAGATTTTATCATGGTATATAATCCTGTGACAGGTTTGGTTATTCTTTCATGTACAACAAATCTAGAATATTTGACAAACACTGCTTAGGAGATCTTCGTAGATGGGACTTTTAAATGTTGTCCTAAGTTCTTTCATCAGCTGTACACCATACATACATTATGCATTGTAATCGACATTATATTGCGTTATTGTAGGCCTTATTACCAGGTCAATCAAAGGAGATATATAGAAATATGTGAACGTGTTTGATTGATATTTGTTCAGATAGGAATCTGCTTCTAAAGCCTTCATTGATACATGCAGATTTTGAAGTTGCCATGCTCACCGTTATAGGACAGTCATCAAATGTTGCAGATTCCATTTTTCCATTTGGAACAGCCATGGTGTCGAAAATTCATCGCCTTGGACTAGGTAATGAATACTAGGACAACAGTGACACTGGTGGCCTAGTGGTAGCTTCCTTGCCTGGTAATTGCCAGACTGGGGTTCGAATCCCACTCAAACTCGTTAGTTCCTTTGATTGCTGCAAGCTCACCATCCTTGTGAGCTAAGGATGGGGAGTTTGAGGAGCCTATAGGTATATCTGCTGAGTCCTCGGCAGCCATTGCCGGCTACTCCTTGGTCCTAGCTTGGGTAGAGAGGGGGCTTGGGCGCTGATCATATATAATATGGTCAGTCTCTAGGGTATTGTCCTACTCAATAGGGCACTATCATTGTACCTTTCCTCTGCTATTCATGAGCGGCCTTTAAACTGTACAGTGGTTAAAATTATCGTTTGGATTGCATTTCGTTAACCCTAGGAAAGTTCATGATTGCTCTGTGGACGAGCTTAAGGTAGATGCAGCTCAGGATGACAGATGTACGCGTTTTACGAACAATTTCATATCACTAAACTCAATATATCTTCCAGTGCTTTGAGTTGAAATTCCCTCACATACCACGTGTACAAACAATGCTGCAGAATCTTTTAATGCTCATTTTAATGAGTATTTTTATACATAAAATCCATTTACATATGTATTCCTCGACGTTCTGATGAAGCTTCAGAGAAATACCTACATAAAGAACACTGCAACAATGAGGATACCTGAACAAAAGAGGAACAAGTGAGTAAACTATTTCCTTGTACAGCTATGTTTCAGGATGAATAGACAGACACAATCATAGGGAGAGTTTGGGTAACTAATTCCGAGCAAATACAAAACTGCAATAATCTTGGTGTATGACAAATATCTTATTATATAAACTGTCTTTTTTTTGGGGGGGGGGTCACATTTGTCTTTACACGACAAATATCATCATCATCTCCTACGCCTATTGACGCAAAGGGCCTCAGTTAGATTTCGCCAGTCATCTCTATTTTGATATTTTAATTCAATATTTATCCATTCATCATATACTTTGCGCTTCATAGTCCTCAGCCATGTAGGTCTGGGTCTTCCAACTCTTCTAGTGCCTTGTGGAGCCCAGCTGAACGCTTAATGAACTAATCTCTCTCGGGGAGTGCAAATAGCATGCCCAAACCATCTCCATCTATCCCTCATCATGATCTCATACAAATATGGCACTCGAGTAATCTCTCTTATAGTTTAATTTCTAAGCCTTTCCTACCATTTAACTCCCAATATCCTTCTAAGGGCTTTGTTCTCAAATCTGCTAACTCTATTGGAGATTGTTTCATTGACATACCATGATTCCTGTTCATAGAGTAACACCGATTTCACTAAACTGATATATAGTCTGATTTTCATATGTAATTTCAGTATTTATATTTATAAGCATTTGCTCTTATGGCAATATACTTTATGGAACAATCATACTGCTTCATATATATATATATATATATATATATATATATATATATATATATATACATATGTATATATATATACACACATACATATATATATATATATATATATATATATATATATACATATATATATATATATATGTATATATATATATATATATGTATATCTGTATATATATACATATATATATATATATATATATATATATATATACACACACACACACACATATATATATATATATATATATATATATATATATATATATATATATATATATATACACACACACACACACACATATATATATATATATATATATATATATATATATTTATACACACACACACACACACATATATATATATATATATATATATATATATATATATATATATATATATGTATATATATACACATATATGTACTCCCTTTATTCGATAATATCAGACTCCTTTTATCTAGGTCCTGCGTGTACCAAGAATTGTGCTGCTTTCTCATCTACTGAAGAGCTTCTTGGATATAAGAAAAACGAATCACTATAAATGTTTAAATAACTCACATCAAACGGTCCGTTGCGATATTGGTAACACACTCAATCAAATAGAAAGTTGAATATTACTTCAATCGTATTTAAAATACAATGACTTTGAGAGACTTTGATTTATCGACGCCATATTCATTAGGCTAAAAAGGTGAAAATTGATCAGTAAATCTCGGGGTACAGTGATTCTATATCTGATGTTTACTCACTCGTGCGATTTGCATTGACCGCTGTCCCTTTTTTAAAGAATATGACGAATACCCGGAAGTAATTTTGAATATTAAAAGGACCTTGTTATGAGATATCTGATTTCTTAGTGTCACCACCAAAATTCTGATTTTCATCGTCGACAGATGTGGAAGTGATGTTTATTGTAATTTGAGTATTTTCCGAGGGGTTTTTGACATCGCCCTTATGTTACCATCTAGTAAACAGTAGTGTTTAAGCTCCAAGTGCCTCGAAAAAGCTCTCATTTTGTCTTCGTAAACAAATAATAACGCGACTCAGCTGCCTTCCATAATTATATATTCTGTAGGTCTTTCGGTAATTCAAAATCACGTTCCTATATGCACACGTATATGAAACAGAATCTCAAAAGCATACTGTGAGAAAAAACCGTAATTTTAATCGGAAATTAGCCGTAAAATTATGCTTATCTCAGCCGTATCTCAGTAAAATACAGTCGACCGCAATTTTGCCTTACTTTGTTATTATCTTTTACGGGTTGGTGACCGTAATATCACTCCTTTATATCAATGTATCCGTTTTTAAAAATGTAAAAATCATGGGATTAATGTTGCCTGACATTTACCGTTTTTTTTGTTTTTTAATGCAAATTTTTAACAGCGCAATTATTTTTTATGCTTCAAATGGTCCTTTGGCGAACGTAGATGCCAAGACGCGACATAGATTACAGCAACATCTTTTTATTGATATTTAATATTTTGTCTTTAGCAATAACTCTGGTAATATTCACGACGAAAAGCAGATTCAAGTAACCGTTCTAAAAAGAGATGTTTGATTTGCATTCAACCGTGTGTGTTTGCGTGACTTCAGTTGGAAGAGTTTCCAAATAATTGCATAAACTATTCATTCAATGTTTGATTGACACTCCAATTTTATTTATATATTGATTTATTTGTTAGATATTCAAGTCACGTGACCTCTTTTGAACGTCGAATTCTAATCTCTCAAATTTGAAATTACTTGACGTATATACACTTAAAAAACCGTGATTTGAATCGGGAATTCTTCGTAAAAATGTAGTTCTCAACCGTATTTCAGCAAAATACAGGCGACCGCAATTTTACCTTAATTTTTTTATTATCTTTTACGGGTTGGTGACCGTAATATCAATCCTTTACGTCAATATATCCGTTTTTCAAACGGTAGAAATCCTGGAATAAATGTTGCCAGGGATTCATTGTTTTTTAATGCAATTTCTTTACAGTATAGATTTTTAACCTGAACGTAAAATATCAAGTATTTTCAGTTCCTGGTCTAAATGGGTTGGATATAATTTTTATAAATGAAACAACAACTCTACCTAATAGAGATAACACCATAGAATGTTCAAGTTTCACGTCACCTTGGTTCAGTCTTTATTTCGTGCTCGGTATGACCATGAAGAAAAACAGTATTCAAAGCACCAAGGTGCGATAGAATTTCTGTCTTGATCGATCAATGATTTCAAATTTTAGGGTTCTTGTGGCCTGATTGGTAACCCCCGTCTGGTGCCAGACTGGGGTTCGAGTCCCGCTCAGACTAGTTATTTCCTTTGATCGCTGCAACCTCACCATCCCTGTGAGCTAAGATTGGGGTGTTTGAGGGAGCCTAGAGGTCTATCTGTTGAGTCATCAGCAACCATTGCCTGACCCTCCCTGGTCCTAGCTTGGGTGGAGGGTCGGCTTTGGCGCTGATCATGTAATATATGGTCAGTCTCTAGGACATTGTACTGCTTGCTAGGGCAATGTCACTGTCACTTGCCTCTTCCATTCATGAGTGGCCTTTAAACCTTTGAATAAGTGAATGATTATAATGAACGAATTTTCTTATGTAAAGGTATTCTAAAAAAGGGAATGATCTTTTGCAAACGATTTTCTTCCATAAACGATATTATTTTAAGAATAAACTTCTTTTCCAAATGGATTTGTAAAGGATTTGGAGTTCAACTCGTAAAGTTCTCGACCCAATATAACGCTTTCTTGAGATTCAGAAGTAATTGGATGCTTATTCAACATTCTCGTGAAAGACAAAGTCACTTTAAAAGGTAATAAATGCTCCGACATTAGGAAGAGTCATTATATATAACTGGTTTGACTTTCATCATGTTATGTCTACTTTTAAAATAAAGTAGTCATTGTTTTATAAATATACATATATATGTATATATATATATATATATATATATATATATATGTGTATATATATATATATATATATATATATATATATATATATACTGTATGTGTATATATATATATATATATATATATGTATATATGTATATATATATATATATATATATATATATATATATATATATATATATATGGATAAATATCAACACAACATCGTGTTCAAATAGAAATAAATTTCTACCCCATACTTGGGATCGAACGCTGGCCTTTCATTGGAAGGGGCCAGCGTTCGATCCCAAGTATGAGGTAGAAATTTATATATATATATATATATATATATATGTATATATATATATGTATATATATATATATATATATATATATATATATATATATATATAAAGTAACAAAAGTAGATAATAGTTTCCAAAATTGTTTTAATAATGGTCTTATACAAGATTTTTGTCATGTGAACAAAAATATTTATACCTATCTATACCTATTCCTTCAGATACCAACCTTCGGTTCTGTTAGAATATCAAGAGAACTAACTTTGTATAGAGCAAAGGTTCATCTTGTTCTTAGTATACAATGTTCTATGATGAAGTTTAAGTAGACATTTAAGGGAGTGGTACACGTTACATGAATTTCTCCAAGGGCACACCAGATAAAGCTAGACTAGTTAGGTTAGGCTAGGATGTGTTAAATAAGTTTTCTCTGCATATCGGGTATAGCTAGCTCTTTTGCAAATTCTTTCAAATAGCCACCTCCTAGTAATTCTGTGGGAATGATTATGACAGGAGGAAACTTAGCTTTTAGTATGTTGTGTTTCTTGGTCAAGATTTCTTTTATTTTTTTTTTTGTTCAAGAAGGAGGACAGATAGTCAAATATTTAGCTCTGTTCTTTCAGGTAGCTTACCTAAGGGCGATGCATGCACCGGGGGCCAGGGTTTAAACTTGAGCTTGTGGTCATTACCTTAAATGCTGCTGATTTGTTTTACCTTAGGTTATCTTAAAACTTAGCCAATTTCCTTAAATTTGAAGCTAGTAAACCCGAAATTACCTCAGAATTACCTTAAAAATTACCTTGAAACTATGAAAATTACATCAAACTAAGGTAATTACCTTAAAAGGTGAAACCCTACTGGGGACACACCGAGACAAGATAGAGTCAGAGTCAATATACTTTAGTAACTCTTCATCAATCCCTTGCAGGGATGGAACCTGTTAGGTAGTTGAAGTATCTCCTTGAAATCTGACATTGGGTGTTTATGTCATGTTTGTGAGTATAGGCTCACCCAAGTCTTTGGCTCATACTAACAGTTTCGTAGGGAAAACACAGGAAGAAACCTATTTGTGGCAATCTCTGAAACAACAAAAGACCTACCTGGACATCTTAAAATAGGTTTGAAATTGTTTTTTCTTGTTTCACTTTTGAGAGTTCTGTAAATAAGTCCTAAGAGGTGCAAGCCAGTCAAAATATCTCAATCATTTATCCACAAATCAAAACTCTTGAGGAGAATTTGGGTAAGGAGTTTTACATATATTGAAGTACCGATATCAGAATATATTTTGTAATAGATATTCATGGACAAAATATCTACGTTTGTATACTAATGATTAAATTTGATAACTATAGGATTCATTACTACAGGTATCTTATCAATTGTATTTGCTATATTTTTAATAATAGGTTAATGAAGTTGCTCCCCTGTAAATATACACTATATGAATATTTTTTTTTCTAAGTCAAAGGGTATATTCTAGTGTCCTAAAGACTCGCCTATATGCAGATAATCTGCTCCTAAGCCCCTCTTCATGAAGGTAGGACTGGGGAGGGGGGAAGGCCAGGAAATGGCTTCTGCTACAGCTGTTTACTGCATGTGTCAATACATTACAGCTTTATATCAAACATGTATTATCAACTTAGAAGGATATAACTAAAATTTCACTCGTACGTATATTTTGTTAAATATTGAAAATACGAGGCAAAAGGACCCCATTGAAGGTCTATACGAAACACGTGACAGCTGTCATAAATATGGGTCAATCTGGCTCTGATTGGCCTCACAGACCCCAATGGTAGGCTATAGATCTCAAATTCATCAATTTGTGAAAATCAAACTTTTTGAGAACGTTAGGTGACTGACCCTATCATGACAATACAGTACAATCTGATTAGACGTTCTCAAGAAAAGTTTTGGACCCTAATCACCATGTAGACCTATAGTAGGCCTACACCTGTAACTTTATATCGACATCTTGGAATGAATTTACAACTTATTTGTCAAACAAGTTTGTTAAGGAGACTTGCACTTTATTAGGTTAGGTTAGGTTAAGAATTTGAGTGTTAAAGACTGGAAATTTTACAAGTAGGCCTATTCAGCAATCAGTTTTGCTGAAGCTGTTTTGATTTCTTAATAGTTCAATGATTCCAGTTTATAAAGGAAACTGATAAGAAAACAAGAAGCCTATTCTTAATTGCTTTCAGACATGACAAAACGAAATTCTGAATGTAAATTTTTTTTTTTTCCACTGATAAAACCACTTCTTCTGTATTCTGTATTTAGGCCATTAGTTCAATAATGTTTATAACATAACAAACATATAAATGGAAATTCGTATCTATACATAGATAGGATATGCATTACTGTTTACTAAATATTCTTTTTGGACTTCTGACTTGAGGTGGTTTTTTTATGATATCAGTAAATATGAACTCAAAATTCTCACCCTTATCTCACAAAATACTAAAAATTGTATTGATAATGACTATGATAGCAATAGGCCTAATGACGATAATAAGAATTACATGAAAATCATGATATAGGCCTATGCGTTTTTCACTCCTAAAAGAAAAGTGTGCTTGCTGAAGGGAAAAGTCTGTAATTGATACAAAATTTAATGATGTCTAAAAGATATAAGAAATAAGAAAATATTCTCCTCAGCTACTTAGATATCATCGTATATATATATATATATATATATATATATATATATATATATATATATATATATATATATATATATATATATATATATATATATATATATATATATATATATATATATATAAATGAATTAGAAATGAAATTTAATTCGTCCACATACAGCAAATAATCCATCCTCTAAGCTAAAGCGCTTGAACAAAATACCTCTCGTAAATTTACTTGTTAACCAACAGCACCTCATAAATTAGAGGAACCTTTTCACATTATGTATTTTTAGCGGGAAATATCTGGCATTTTATTGGCTAATTCTTTCTTAGCTCTGATTGGTGGGTGTATGTGACGTCATTCAGTCGTGTTTAATTGTAAAAAACCTATAATTATTGCAAATAAAATATGACTGATAAACTATATTTTTCATGGAAATAAACTTAAAATAATTATTGGTTTTGTAATAAACAAATAATGGATCTTGTTAAAAGGTATAAGTTAAATAAATATGTCATATTCGAAGGAATACTTTACTATGTTCTGGCTACGATGTTAGCTGTACGATGTTAGGCTGTAGTAAGTGAAAACAACTACAAATTACAGTTGAGGGAGTTATAGCCAATCAGAGGACTGGAATATCCTGCCAAAAAGGTGAGTTCCTGTGACTTATGAAATTACTTCTAGCCTGGTGTGGTGTAGTTCAAGTTTTTATTTTTTATTTCTACGATGGTAATCAATCTTTTAAAGGCTATTTTATATATATACAGACAGTTCCTTTTTCCCTTATTCACTTTTTACCAAATTTGCAATACCTTTAAGCTTTTCATCTATCTATTAAGATTTAGCAAATGAAGCGAGAATTCATTTGATCTTATAAGAAGGAAACTTTATAAGAAATATATAAGAAATCGGAAAATATTTTTCTCAGGTTGCTAAAAATATCATTAAAAAGCATTTGAACAAAATACTGCGTGAATTTAACTAGTTCGTCAACAACAGCCGATAAACCAAAGGAACCTTCTCGCCTCATATAGTTTTAGCGGGAAATATGTCTTCTCATTAGTTGATTCGCCCTCTGCTGTGATTGGTGGTTGGTTGTATGTGACGTCATGTAATCTCGTATTTTATGAAGGAATTTAACTGGGTAAGAGTAAAATATCTATAATTATTGCAGATAACTATATGACTTAGAAATTACAAATTTTATGAATATAAACTTAAAATTATTATTTGTTTAGTAATAAATAAGTAATGGATCTTGTTGAAAGGTATAGGTCAAACGAATACGTTATATTCGAAAGAATACTTGACTGTGATCTGGCTACGAGGTTAGATGTGCGTGCGTTTGTTTGTTAAGTTATAGTAAGCGAAGTCAACCACCAATCACAATTGAGGTAGGTATAGCCAATCAGAGGGCTGGAATATTCTGCCAAGCAAGAGTTCCGGAGCGTTATGAGTTGCATAAACACTGGGGGCAACGGAGCTGAAGATTTTTTTTCTTTATTTTAAGCGAATGAGAGATATATTTTCCTCCAATTGTACATAGAAGCAATCCCTTATAAGAGTTTTTATAACATATTTTATTAGAAGGATAATTTCTGATCATCAATTCATCTATCTATGTTAGGAAAATACGTCTCTGTAACGTCATAACGAGTAGGATGAATTTTATAGCTTGCCTCTTCGCTTGGTTTGAGTGAGGTATTGAGTAACATCTGATTGATTCTATTATCATACTTCCTATTTTGTGACATTTCAAGTATAATACATTTAATTGAACAGATCATTACCAAATACACCATCTTTATTAGTAAATACGTCGTTGTAAAGTTTAATACCAACAATATTTATATAAATTACGGCTTAAAAATGGCATCTTTTATGGAAAAAAAACCCCAAACAACAACTATTTAATAATAAAATGGGATCTTGAATATATTGTATCATCGTAGAGTTAGATTCGTTGCCAGGAGCAGCCCATAAACTTGAGGAACCCTCTCGCCTTATGCATTTTAGCGGGGAATATCTATCGTCTCATAATACCTCATTAGCTGATTCGTCCTCTGCTATGATTGGTGGTTGTATGTGACGTCACGTAACCATATTTTATGAATGATTACAATTAGATAGGGGTGAAATACCTATACACATTTTAGATAATTTTATGACTTAAAATTTCATATAAGATGTTATAGTTACACATTTTATTAGATTCTGATCACTAAATCTTTATTCAGAAAATACGTCTTTGTGACGTCATCATGCTTCTGTTTGCTGGTTTGAGTGAACTATCATTATATCGAACTTGAATAGTGAAGTAACACCGTAACTTTAATTCGTATTTTGTTACATTTCAAGTATAATGTAATTGAATAAATGATTCAAATCATATGTTCACTTGGCAATAAATAAATACGTTGTCGAAGGTGAAAAAGTCCCCTCCTGACCTAGAGCGTTTGAACAAAATATCTCGTGTGAATGACAGATTTTCGTCAACAGCAGCCCATACGTCGGCACAGTGTAAAATCCGGACGTCGGACGTCGGATGCCGTCCGGGAGAATAGTAATCGCTTGTATCACCGGGAAAGACGCGAAAATACACCTCTTTTTTGTGACTGGTAATGTTCACTGATACTTTCTGTTATTTTCTGAATAAATGTTCGAAAAATATTGATTTATTTTAATTTTATTGAGAATAATCTCAATCGGACGTCAACATTACACTATGTACTAAGTGATATTCTCAATAACATGAAAATAAACCAATATTTTTCGAACATTTATTCAGAAAATAATAGAAAGTATCAGTGAACATTACCAGTCACAAAAAAGAGGTGTATTTTCGCGTCTTTCCCGGTGATACAAGCGATTTTCTATTCTCCCGGACGGCATCCGACGTCCGGATTTTACACTGTGCCCCATACGTCAGATGAACCCCCTCACCGAATGCGTTTCCTTAGCGGGAAATATCTGGCGTCTCATTGGCTGATTCTTCCTCTGCTGTGATTAGTGATTGTATGTGACGTCATACAGTCGTATTTTATGAATGAATGCAACTGGGTAGAGGTAAAATACCTATATTTATTTTATATAAATTAAGGCGTAGAAATTATACTTTTTATGAAAACAAACTAAAAATATTACCAATCCAATAATTAAAGAAATAAAGAACCTTGATCAAATGCGTAAGCTAAATAAATAAGTAATTTTCGATAGAATAATTTAATAGCTTCTGGCTACGATGTTAGAGGTACATGTGTGAATTTGTAAACAGTGGAAACAACCAATCACAGCTGAGAAGATACAGCCAATCAGAGGACTGAAATGTCTTACTAAACGAGATTTCCGGTAACTTATGAGTAGCTGTACGAAAAACGTGCCCGAATTTTCATGAAATCGCTTTCAAACGCTCTATTTATGGGGAGAGGCCAGGGATCTAAAGTTTTTTTTCTTTTTTTTTGTCTTCAAGGGAATTAGAGATATATTTTCTTCACAATATATAGAGACAGTCCCTTATAAGATGTTTTGATAACAGATTTTATCAGAGAGATACATTCTAATTTACAAATAATTTTTTTTATCAAGAAAAATACGTCTTTGTGACGTCATAAGGGGTCGGATGAACTTCATTAAAGCTTGTCCACTCTAAATGACTTATTAATTCTACTTGCTGGTTTGAGTCAGGTATTGAATAACACGGGCTAATATTCGATATTCGAGTAGATACTATTATCATATCGAGCTTATACAGTGAAGGAACTACAGCACATGACTATGATCCGTTTTTTTTTTTTATATTTCAAGTAAAATAAAAACTATTCTAAGGAATAATGGATTGTCTTAGTTACGATGTGTGTGTGTGTGTGTGTGTGTGTGTGTGTGTGTGTGTGTGTGTGTGTGTGTAAACTTAGGCAACAACCAAATGGGAGTTCCGAGCATTTATGTGTTACTGATCAATAAAAAACCCAACTCTAATTTCGATGAAATTATACTTTAATGTTCAAGCTACTGAATTTTTTTTTTTAAAGGGAATTACATATATTTTTTTCAAGATATATAGAGACAGTCTCTTAACAGATGTTTTTTTATACAACATATTCTACCAGAGGAAGAAATTCTAACTACCAAATTATTATTCTTTAATAAAGAACAAATAGTACGTCTTTCAGTCGTCATAAGGAGTAGGATGAACTTTACAACTGTCTAAATGACTAATTCTCTTTGCTGGTTTGAGTGAGGTCAATATTGATTTTTGTGGGTTATATTGGATATTCAAATAGAAACTGTTATTATATTGAGTTTAGGTAGTGAAGAAATTGCATGGCTGTAATTCATATTTTGTTGCATTTCGAGTATAATGTGATTATTCCTAGGAATAATGAAATGTTTTGGCCAGGTACCTGACGCTACTAGAAGTTATCGAGGTTGAAATTCGTGTCCAACTGAGTAGGCCTACCAGGCAAGGACGTTGTCATTAGGCTCACACATGTCAAGATATTTTTAATTGCAAGAAAAGTTCCAAATAAATGAAGGATTTACACGTGGAAAATTTTCTCAAACAGAGTACAGGACAGGTCAGTACTTAGTCTACCCTCACCTTAACTACTAACTAACCTTACCTTATCACATCTCACCTCACCTCACCTGATCTTACCTTACCAGCATTAACCTTACTTACAGATACAAGTTCATCAGTGGTCATATAGTCATGAAATCAAGGTAACTATTAAAATAACTTTGGTGGAAAGGATTCATATAGAGATGAGGTAAAAACTGCCTAGGGAAGTGTAGATGGAATAGAGGAGACCAAAAACTTATCATTGATTCCACTTGGGGAATAACCAATGAATATTGATACTCCTGTACCCAAGAAAAAAACATTTTATCATAGTGGAGTAGGTAATTCAAAATGAGCAGATTTGCCAGTGACATGTATATGCACCTCTGTTCATCAATCAGAACGCTGCAGATCTTGATACAGGCGCATATACCTAAAACATTGAGAGGCTATGATTAGATTTGGACATATGCTCTCCAGTTGAGTGTAAAATAGTTATGTTTTAACAAATACCTTCTCTCAATATGCTCATCCCCTTGGAAAAGTATCTTTGTTGCCCATATTTAGCAACTTTATTTTTCATGTTTGAGTTTATAGTAATACAAATTTATTAATTCAACAGAACAAGAAGCACAAACAGTTCCTCAGTTTCACAACTTCCTGCTGGAAGTAGCTACAGTATGCCTTAACCTAACAGAGGAAAGTGGACTCCATTTAATAGCCCCTGCAGCTATAGAAAGATCTCAGTCTTTGACCTTCCAGACTTGGGTAAGGAATAATTTGAATTTATTGCATAGCCTTTGGGTTTGTTTGTGAAACAGTTATGGGATCAGAAGGGCTATTCCAGGTAGTTTAAACCCTTTGTTAAGTAAAGAGAAAGACCCGGAATTCTAGGATAGGTTATGTGATTGTTTTTATGGTATCTAAAGTCCATTTGTTGGTATTATTTTACTGTATTACAGGGCAATGTAACCTAGAATAAAACTACTTATTTCTATTGAAAAAATTCCGCCCTCTTCGAAAAGCCTTTCCTTCCCTATACATTACCTTCTTGGATGAATAATAAACGGAGGAAAAAACAAAACAGTACTGTGTAAGAGAATAAACTTTGGAGGCGCCATTGCAAAGGCTATGTCTCATGAAAAAATACGGTGATATTGAGCTGCGGCAATATTAGCGTAACATGATAACATTAGCAGTATTTTTCATTTATGTTTTGTCATTCTACTTGTCTGTTGTAGTTGCTCTCGTTCGTTGTTTGTACATAGCAGGTTTCGACCTTCTGCGCTAAAACCCCGCCTCCCTGTGCATAGACTCCTCCTCCACCAATAGGATTTCTTCTTTTCTAGCCATGAAATGTAATTAATCGACTTCACCCGCTTTATTCAAGTATATTACTTGATCCATTCCTTTTATGTAATACCCTCGTATACATATTACGTTTGACCCAAGAATTACTCGTTTTAATATCCGTATAAAACCACCTCATTTTATATTTCCATTAAATACTATTTATCATACACTCCATTTTATCTTGCTATATTACTTTTATACATTTTGTTATTACCTTGTCACACGCAGATTTCACATAAATACTTGCTCTGGACAAGTTTCCCATTCTGGTTCATTCATGTTTACTCTCTAGACTCTGTTGCTTTTCTGTTAACCAATCACGAACACATACGTATGAAAAGTTTGCACAGGGCGGCCTGGGTTAATATTTCCCAACCCCCACCTTCCAACAAACCCTTTTCTGTGGAAACCTTTGTCCTAGTCAGGTCTTTGTTAGTTCAAGTGATGTCTTTTTGCGTATTTTACGATGGAAGTTTTAGAAAACTTGAAACGACTGCAGTAATCCATACTTGAAAGTATTTCGGTGAATTCTAATGTTGATAATTTTCTTAAATCTCGTAATGTAATAGCCCAACGTTTACAGTGTTCCAAGTGCAGTAATAAACTAAGACTAAGAAGTTAAGATGTCACAGACTCAGTCCCAACACCCCGGTGATCCGCAAGTTTCGTCGTCGTGGTCATAAAAGTAAGTCAGTAATTTCTTTAATTTTAGGCTAATGTGTTATTTTACTAATTTGTTAGCGTGCGCAGCTCAACATTAAAGCTTGCCAGTGCATACGAGCTTGATGTTGTATTTTCCTGTGAGCGTAAGCGAGCCAGTGGCAGAACAAGAACCATTATATTTAAGAGTTGCTAATGTTATCGTAACATTGCTAATGTTAGCGTGCGCAGCTCAACATTACTGCTTGCCAGTACATACGAGCTTGATGTTTTATTTTCCTGCGAACGTAAGCGAGCGCTAATATTACCGTAGCATTGCTAACGTTAGCAATAACATCGTAACGTTGGTAACGCTTTGTAACATTGGTAACGTTGCTAATGTTAGCGTTTGCAGTACATACGTGAGTGAAGTGACACGGAATTTGAACAAGTCATTATATATAAACATTTTAACACAATATATATAACAAAAGACATTATATTTAAACATTTTAACAGAAAATGTATGTTTTCCTGTAGAAAATAACGTGATTTAACCGGTTTTCACCATTTCGTCAGTAATAACAGCAACCAGTTCGGCTACTTAAAGTTAGTCAAATTGGTTGTTCTGTTTGTTTGCGATTGAAATGAAGGTCAAATTCCGCCAAATCACGTTATTTACTACAGGAAAACATATTTTCTGTTTGGAATCAGAATCTGTAATACAGTAAAAATTTACCCATCTGTTCTTGCACTATATACAAACGCTTATGCTCTTTACAGTAGAGATATATTTTGGCGATTATGAAACTAGCCATTAAGCTTTTTTTCTTGGTGTAACTAACCTCTGTTAGTTAGCGGAGGCGGGGAATGGGGACTAGACCAGCCACGCCGCTCACACCGGCACTAGTAACAGAATGTAACTTTTTATTTTGGCTTGGTAGATTAAAGATATTTTCTTGCTCTGCTGTTAAAAACCTCTTGACCGTAATACGATTGAAGAGCAACTGGCGGAAAAGCTTAAAACTTTCTATTCGTTTTTCTTTTTCAGGTGTGTCTGCTCATGGGGATATAAAAACCATGTGTTTTTTTTTTTTTGCCGCTCATGAATGGCAGAGGTAAGGGACAGTGCCATTGCCCTATTGAGCAGGACAATGTCCTAGAGACTTACCATATACAGTATACAGTACATATGATCAGCGCCCAAGCCCCCTCTCCAACCAATCTAGGACCAAAGAGGGCCAGGCAATGGCTGCTGATGACTCAGCAGGTAGACCTATAAGCTCCCCCCTGTCCTTGGCTAATAAGGATGTTGAAGTTGCAGCAACCAAAGAAACTAACGAGTTTTAGCGGTACTCGAATTCCAGTGTGGCGATCACCAGTCAGGAACGTTACCACATCGGTCAACACAATCCTGGCATTGAAGAGTGCTGTTGTGTCACCTTCATGTCAACTGTGGAGACCTATCCTTACGGTATCTGGCCTACGTTTAGAGATCACTCTTGCACGCAGGAGTCTCCTTGTAGAGTGTATGGAGTAGTCGCGATCCCAGTGGCTGAGGTTTGGAAGGAGGTGGAAGAAGGCAAAGAGGTATTTTTCCTGTTCAGTTTCATCCTTGAAAGGGAAGAAACCTCGCCTTCAGACTCCATTGGTTCAACCTCTCCACACTGACTCGGCTTGGTGAGCTTACCCTAAGAGTTGGTTGAGTACGAGAGGCCCCCATTTGATTCCTGGACAACCGTGCATTTTGGGGGCCTCCAATGCTTCCCCTAGTGAAGTAGCACCGGCTGCCGTCGTAGGGGATTTTTCCCTGCTGACGCTTAGCCTTAGTTGGGGCTCATGGGTTCTCATTGCAAGGAAAGGCTACAGTACTTGAGGTCTTGTGGGTGGGTATGCAGCGGCAGCATATATGCTCCTCAGGGGTTGTTTCCGATCTTCCCCCTTGAGAGACTGTATGTTTTGCACCGAAAGAGTCTCTTGCGTATCCGACTGTCTCGACCTCAGGACCTGCTCGCCTCAACGTTCATTCTACTTTAGCGGGCGAACGTGAGCAGTTGCTGAGAAGTACTCTGCAGAGTTATTTGTCTGGGGTATCCCCCCGGCCTGAACACAGGGGCTAACTGACTACGTTCCAAGGACAGTTCATGGAGTAGATCTTCTGTCTGAGTTCGCACAGCCAAAGGAGAAACAGAGTGTACTGTCCTGAGGTCTACCTTCAAGTGTTGGACAGCTTCCCCTTCCGAGGGAGAGTTACCCTCCACCGGCCATTGTTCAGCAACCTTTCTGCTTGTGGGAAGAGTTGGCGACAGCAGTCACAGGGTGTTGATCATCCTTCCTGGCCGCAGGGATAGAGGGGCTTCTCCTGAATGGTTTCCCCCATGGGGATTCCACTGAAGGGTATTAGACTCGTCCATGCCCCGCTCTTGCTCTTCGGAGTGTAACTTTTTTGAGCTTGACGACGATGGAGTTAGGCGACTGTTTGCAGTCCCTGCTCCTTGCAGTCGTGTCTGTAGGACACAGCATGGCGCTCCTACACGAGGGGATCCATGTAGGAACAGGCCCTTAAGGCCAAAGTCCAGATCTTGCTAGATAAGAACAGTCTCCAAGAGGTCTTGGATGGGTTCCCAGGCTTCTAAAGTCTTCTATTTCTTGTAGAAAAGGCATCTGGAAGCTGGAGACAATGCATCAACCTCTAGCCTTTCGGCCCTGAACGACTTTGTCCGACAGACTGTTCAAGATGAAGACGGTCCGGATGGTCAAACCAGAAGACTTCATACATACATACATATACCAAGGCACTTCCCCCAATTTTGGGGGGTAGCCAACATCAAACAAATGAAACAAAAAAGGGGACCTCTCCTCTCTACATTCCTCCCAGCTTGACAAGGGGCTCAACCGAGTTTGGCTGGTACTGCTAGGGTGCCACAGCCCACCCTCCCCTGTTATATCCACCACAGATGAAGCTTCATAACGCTGAATTCCCTACTGCTGCTACCTCCGCAGTCATCCAAGGCACTGGAGGAAGCAGCAGGGCCTACCGGAACTGCGTCACAATTGCTCGCCATTCATTCCTATTTCTAGCACGCTCTCTTGCCTCTCTCACATCTATCCTCCTGTCACCCAGAGCTGCTTTCACTCCATCCATCCACCCAAACCTTGGCCTTCCTCTTGTACTTCTCCATCAACTCTTGCATTCATCACCTTCTTTAACAGACAGCCATTTTCCATTCTCTCAACATGGCCAAACCACCTCAACACATTCATATCCACTCTAGCTGCTAACTCATTTCTTACACTCGTTTTCACCCTCACTACTTCGTTCCTAACCCTATCTACTCGAGATACACCAGCCATACTCCTTAGACACTTCATCTCAAACACATTCAATTTCTGTCTCTCCGTCACTTTCATTCCCCACAACTCCGATCCATACATCACAGTTGGTACAATCACTTTCTCATACAGAACTCTTTACATTCATGCCCAACCCTCTATATTTTACTACTCCCTTAACTGCCCCCGACACTTTGCATCCTTCATTCACTCTCTGACTTACATCTGCTTCCACTCGACCATTTGCTGTAACAACAGACCCCAAGTACTTAAACTGATCCACCTCCTCAATTAACTCTCCATTCAACGTGACATTCAACCTCGCACCACCTTCCCTTCTCGTACATCTCATAACCTCACTCTTACCCACATTAACTCTCAACTTCCTTCTTTCACACACCCTTCCAAATTCTGTCACTAATCATCCAAGCTTCTCTTCTGCATCTGCAACTAGTACAGTATCATCCGCAAACAACAACTGATTTACCTCCCATTCATGGTCATTCTCGCCTACCAGTTTCAATCCTCGTCGAAGCAATCGAGCATTCACCTCTCTCACCACTCCATCAACATACAAGTTAAACAACCATGGTGACATCACACATCCCTGTCTCAGCCCCACTCTCACCGGAAACCAATTGCTCACTTCATTTCCTATCCTAACACATGCTTTTCTACCTTTGTAGAAACTTTTCACTGCTTGCAACAACCTTCCACCAACTCCATATACTGTAACCTCATCACATTCCACATTGCTTCCCTATCAACTTACGCTTTCTCCAGATCCATAAACGCAACATACACCTCCTTACCTTTTGCTAAATATTTCTCGCATATCTGCCTAACTGTAAAAATCTGATTCATATAACCCCTGCCTCTTCTAAAACCACCCTGTACTTCTAAGATTGCGTTCTCTGTTTTATCCTTAATCCTATTAATCAGTACTCTACCATACACTTTTCCAACTACACTCAACAAAATAATACCTCTTGAATTACAACACTCATGCACATCTCCCTTACCCTTTTATAGTGGTACAATACATGCACAAACCCAATCTACTGGTACCATTGACAACACAAAACACATATTAAACAATCTCACCAACCATTCAAGTACAGTCACACCCCCTTCCTTCAACATCTCAGCTCTCACACCATCCAAACCAGATGCTTTTCCTACTCTCGTTTCATCTAGTGCTCTCCTCACTTCCTCTCTTGTAATCTCTCTCTCATTCTCATCTCCCATCACCGGCACCTCAACACCTGCAACAGCAATTATATCTGCCTCCCTATTATCCTCAACATTCAGTAAACTTTCAAAATATTCCGCCCAACTTTTCCTTGCCTCCTCTCCTTTTAACAACCTTCCATTTCCAGCTTTCACTGTCTCTTCAATTCTTGAACCAGGTTTCTTTACTCTCTTCACTTCTTTCCATAAAGATGTTTATTTTCAGATCCCCATTCATCCTTCATCGAAGTAGTACCTAAGATTCACATTATGAGGAAAAACATACCAATTCGAGGTGTTGTCTCTTCAATTCTTGAACCAGGCTTCTTTACTCTCTTCACTTCTTTCCATAAAGATGTTTATTTTCAGATCCCCATTCATCCTTCATCAAAGTAGTACCTAAGATTCACATTATGAGGAAAGACATACCAATTCGAGGTGTTGTCTCTTCAATTCTTGAACCAGGCTTCTTTACTCTCTTCACTTCTTTCCATAAAGATGTTTATTTTCAGATCCCCATTCATCCTTCATCAAAGTAGTACCTAAGATTCACATTATGAGGAAAGACATACCAATTCGAGGTGTTGTCTCTTCAATTCTTGAACCAGGCTTCTTTACTCTCTTCACTTCTTTCCATAAAGATGTTTATTTTCAGATCCCCATTCATCCTTCATCAAAGTACAGTAGTACCTAAGATTCACATTATGAGGAAAGACATACCAATTCGAGGTGTTGTCTCTTCAATTCTTGAACCAGGCTTCTTTACTCTCTTCACTTCTTTCCATAAAGATGTTTTTTTCAATATTAAACTTAGCCGGTGATCATATAGCTGTCAGCTCTGCTGCCCGACAGAAAAACCTAAGGACAAAATACGCCAGCGATCGCTATACAGGTGGGGGTGTACATCAACAGCGCCATCTGTCGAGCAGGTACTCAAGTACTCCATGTCAACACAGAATCAATTTTCTCTCTGTCGTGCCACTGGCAAGACCTACTAAATACGCTGTTACTAACTGGCTTTGTTTTCACAACTATTTGGTGAAGTACACTATTCCAGTTTTGAGCTTTCGCTATGCAGGGGTTTTATCTTCATCTCAAAACTTGAACTCGTTTTAATTATGGTGACAAAGAGAGTATGGACTCTCTTTCACTTTTAAATGGCCGACCCTTCCCTTAGACGGAAGTGTGTTTAGGTTTTTAGTAATTTTGCTTATCACGTTATAGATCTATATATTTTATTTCTCTCCGCCTTTATTAGGCCTCTTCGATTAACTTTCCATTTATTTTAAACATATAAAAATAAATTTTTATGTTTTGTTTATATGCGACCTTTCCTGATAGTAGGCGGTCCTAACTTGGAACCGAAGTTAATCAACGTTGAGCCCGTTATATCGTATTTAACCTTTAAAGAATTTAAAACTTTTTAAATTTAATGTTTTATGAAAGAATTTCTTTGATAGTCTTCGTACTGTTTTCAAAGATGAACTAACGTTTAGTTTTTTAGACTACGCAGTTGTTGACGTTCAGGACGTTCAACATGCGCTCTATCGTTACGATAGAGAGAGAGTGTATCACGGTTTCACTTTGCAGGAAGAGTAAATCGATTCTGACGTTTCGTTCATTCTTTCTTAGCTTAAATGGTTTAAATTCTAAATTAAAGGAACTTTTTATTTGGAAAACCTTTCATTTTTTTCCTTTAGCCATATAACATGTTTTTTTGACGATATATAATTGGGCTCTTCTCTCAGGTGCGAAATCAAGAGAGAAAGAGAGAGATAGATAGAGACGGAGGGAGAGAGAGAAAAAAAAAAAAATAAAAAATAAAACGTTCCGTTCAAGCGGGTAACGTTGTTCTCGTGTACTCTCCTCCCTAGTCGCTGTACGGGGAAGAAGGTAAAACGTTTCTAGGGTTTTATTCTTGTCCCCAGGCTATGTGCGGTGAGAGATTGTAAACGTAGTTTAATTGAACTAGTGTTTAGTCTCTTTCCCAGCCACTGAATTCTTTATCCTTATATGTTTTCTGTTTTTGCTAGTATTAATGAGCTGCATTATACGACTGTTTTCGCAATTACTACCTTTTAATGAAGGGTAGAATTGCGTGTTTCAGGTAGAAATCAGTAAAAGTTTCGATTTCAGTGAAATAAGTGCAATACAGAAAATCGAAGTGATAAAGTGATATGCGCAAAGTGTTACAGTGTTGCGTCCGAGGGTTCGTCTGTTCGTGCCTGTCGTTCACCTAGTCCGGGACCTCTTGCAAGCTCCCAAGCCCAGGGGAGAAGTAATGTCGAACGACTTATGGGTTCGTCAGGCCTTGATCAACGAACAGACGTTTCCCTCCGTGGTTTCGGGCGTATCTACCCAAGATCGCCCCACCCACACAAAGACGAGAGAGCCCATTTACTTCTCGTCTGCGGAAGAGGTTTCTCGTAAGAAACCATGGACCAAGGTCTCGCAGCTTATTAAGTGCAAGTCGGTCCCTTCCGCGCAAGTCCAACGGCCCAGTTGTAGCCACTGGGTCAGTTCGGACTCGCTGCAGTCTTCCGACGACTGCTCACCTCCTTAGAGAGGCAAAGCGGTACCGCAACAGGCAGTAACTCCGTCTGTTGCCGCACCAGCTGTTGTAGACCCTGAGTGGTCTTTGCTGCAGTCTATGCAGACTCAGTTAGCTGCTGTTATGCAGGAGTATCGTGCGGAGAAGGTTGACGCTGCACCCGTTAGCCTACAACCTACCATGGTTGTGCGCCCAGCAGACGCTGAGGCTGCCTGCTCCCACACTCCAGCTGTGAGAGCTCCTCCACCCATGCGCAGTCGACCCTGCCAGACGCATGCTGACGTTCACAGACGCACGGAACCCTCCGTTGATGTTCGTGTGCTACCACAACAACAGGAGGGTAGAGTTAAGCTGCCGTGTTTTGACGCGGTGCGTCAACCTCCGCATTCTAGAGTTGTTTTGACTGCTCAGTATAGACAGTCAAAGTAGTCTCGAGTGAACACTGTATGTCCTCACGCTCCTGTTGTGGTTGACAGTTCAGTTGTTGACAGTTCACAGTCTATCAAGCAGTTACATGACGTTGCCTTCTGGTCTGCTACTAATGCACCAGTGCTGTATGTCCTCACGCACCTGTTGTGGTTGACAGTTCTGTTTTTGACAGTTCACAGACTGTCAAGCAGTTACATGACGTTGCCTTCTGGTCTGCTACTAATGCACCAGTGCTGTATGTCCTCACGCACCTGTTGTGGTTGACAGTTCAGTTTTTGACAGTTCACAGACTGTCAAGCAGTTACATAACGTTGCCTTCTGGTCTACTGCTAATGCACCAGTGAGACCCTCACTGAGATAACCTAGCTTTTCTCGGACAAGGTTCCTGTAGATGAGAAAGTGCTGTTCTCCCTCCTACTGATATTCCTTTGAGGACTCTGTCATTTGGAGAGGAGCCTTAAGCTGCTTAGCCTCCTATGGACTTTAATTAAATCATGATGATTTTTTAAGGATCTTCGTCCGGATCTTGTAACTGCTGCTCCTCGTTCGCCTAACGTCAGAACTTACACTAGGCCTAGCTACTTCGAAGCCGTTGTTGTTAAGCTAGTGCTCTCTCGCTCTCCTAGAGAGCGTTACGTTGGCTAGGCGACTGGTTTTTGCACCAGGAGGAGTTTTAGGGATACAGCCTTTGATTTTCCTTCTTTTAAACTGGCTTATAGAGCGAGAGTCTGATAGGACACGAGAGAAGTTCTCGGCTTGGGAGTTCATGCCTCTGCCCAGATAGACTTCTCAATTCTGGTAGACTCGCCCTGGCGCCTAGCCAGGAGACGCTCCAAGTTGTTTACAGGTCAACTTCTCAACTTTTGCGAGCCTTTGAAGTTTTGCTGTACTATTATGTCACACATAACAAGGCTTCCGGGGATGGTAAATGGTTCCGCCTCAGTCGCTAACCCCGTCTGTTGCCACACCTGCTCCCGTAGACCCTAAATAGGCTTTGCTGCAAGACATGCAGTCCAAGCTTGTGTCCTTGATAGAGGACTTTAATACGGAGAAGAACCTTCTGGCCAACAACCTTCCAACCGGTGGGTTGTGCGCCCTGTTGACGCTGAGGTATCCTACTCGCGTCTGCCAGTTGAGGTGGTTCCTCCACCGATGCGACCCAGTGTGGGTTGCCAGTCGCACGTTGACGTTAAGCGACGCTCGGAGGTGGTTGTTGACGTTCAGTGTCACTAGGAAGACGTTCAACAACCAGCAGAGGTGACTTGTTGTGACGCAGTGCGTCAACCTCAGCAACCCAGTAGGGTGTTGACTGCACAACCCAGACAGTCTAGACAGTTTCGGGTTGACGCTGTACTTCCTCGCGCACCCATGGTTGTTGACAGTTCACAGACTGTGCAGCAGTGCCATGATATTGCGTCCGGCTCCGTCACGCATCCACCAGTCATCCGTGGATCAATTTGTGTCACTAGGAAGACTACACCTCCGTCCTCTTCTATACCATCTAGCTTTTCACTGGAAAAAGGACAAGACGCTAGAAGCGGTCTCGATCCCGGTTTCCGGAAAGATAAAGTCTGGTCTGACTTGGTGAAAGGACTATATCAACCTTAGAGAGGGTCTTCCCCTGACTGTTCAGACTCCCAACCACGTTCTCTTCTCGGACGCATCGGACGTAGGCTGGGGTGCGACATTAGACGGTAGGGAATGCTCGGGATTATGGAACTCGAGTCAAAGGACAATGCATTTCACTGCAAGGAGCTACTGGCAGTACGTCTGACCTGGAAAAGCTTCAGGTCTCTCTTTCAAGGCAAAGTGGTGGAGGTGAACTCGGACAACACCACGGCTTTGGCGTACATCTCCAAGCAAGGAGGGACCTACTCTCTGACATGGTACGAGATCGCAAGGGACCTCCTCACCTGGTCAAAAGGTCTAGACATTTCACTAGTAACGAGGTTCATCCAAGGCAACTTGAATGTCATGGCAGATTGTCTCAGTCGGAAGGGACAAATAATTCCAACAGAATGGACCCTCCAAAAGGATGTTTGCAAGAGACTTTGGGCCACCTGGGGCCAGCCAACCATAGATCTCTTCGCAACCTCGATGACCAAGAGGCTCCCAATATTTTGCTCACCAATCCCGGACCCAGCAGCAGTTCATATAGATGCCTTTCTACTAGATTGGTCACATCTAGATCTATATGCATTCCCTCCGTTCAAGATTGTCAACAAGGTACTGCAGAAGTTCGCCTCTCACGAAGGGACAAGGTTGACGCTAGTTGCTTCCCTCTGGCCCGCGAGAGAATGGCTCACCGAGGTATTTCGATGGCTAGTAGACGTTCCCAGAACGCTTCCCCTAAGGGTGGACCTTCTACGTCAGCCACGCGTAAAGAAGGTACACCAAGGCCTCCACGCTCTTCGTCTGACTGCCTTCAGACTTTCGAAAGACTCTCGAGAGCTAGAGGCTTTTCGAAGGAGGCAACCAGAGGGATTGCTAGAGCAAGGAGAACATCCACCCTTAGAGTCTACCAATCGAAGTGGGAAATCTTCCGAAACTGGTGCAAGTCAGTATCCGTATCCTCGACCAGTACCTCTGTAATTCAAATAGCTGACTTTCTCTTATATCTGAGGAAAGAAAGATCTCTTTCAGCTCCCAATATCAAGGGTTACAGAAGCATGTTGGCATCAGTCTTCCGTCACAGAGGCTTAGATCTTTCCAACAATAAAGATCTACAGGACCTCCTTAAGTCTTTTGAGACCACGAAGGAGCGTCGTTTGGTTACACCTGGTTGGAATTTAGACGTGGTACTAAGATTCCTTATGTCAGACAGGTTCGAACCTCTTCAATCAGCCTCCTTGGAAGATCTCACCTTTAAGACACTTTTCCTGATATGCTTAGCCACAGCTAAAAGAGTCAGTGAGATTCATACCTTCAGCAAGAACATCGGATTCTCATCCGAAACGGCTACATGTTCTACAACTTGGTTTTCTAGCCAAACACGAGCTGCCTTCTCGGCCTTGACCAATATCGTTCGATATTCCAAACTTATCGTATGGTTGGAAATGAACTAGAAAGAGTCTTATGTCCTGTAAGAGCTCTTAAGTTCTGTTTAAAACCTTTACGAGGCCCGTCTGAAGCTTTATGGTGTTCAGTTAAGAATCCATCTTTGCCTATGTCAAAGAATGCTTTATCCTATTTTATCAGACTGTTAATACGAGAAGCTCATTCCCATCTGAATGAGGAAGACCAAGCTTTGCTGAAGGTAAGGACACACGAAGTTAGAGCTGTCACAACTTCCGTGGCCTTTAAACAAATTAGATCTCTGCAAAGTATATTCGACGCAACCTATTGGAAAAGCAAATCAGTGTTCGCGTCTTTTTATCTTAAGAATGTCCAGTCTCTTTACGAGAACTGCTACACTCTGGGACCATTCGTAGCAACGAGTGCAGTAGTGGGTGAGGGCTCAACCACTACAATTCCCTAATTCCATAACCTTTTTTAATCTTTCTCTTGAAATGTTTTATTATTGTTTTTGGGTTGTCCGGAAGGCTAAGAAGCCTTTCGCATCCTACTTGATTTGGCGGGTGGTCAAAGTCATTTCTTGAGAAGCGCCTAGATTAGAGGTTTTGATGAGGTCCTTTAGTATGGGTTGCAACCCTTCATACTTCAGCTCCTAGGAGTCGCTCAGCATCCTATGAGGATCGCGAGGCTCAGTAAGGAAGACGTACTTAAAAAGGCAGAGTAATTGTTCAAGTCGACTTCCTTACCAGGTACTTATTTATTTTATGTTTGTTATTTTGAATAACTGCTAAAATGAAATACAAAATACTTAGCTCATAATAATGTCAACATGTAATGCTGGTCTCTACCCACACCCCTGGGTGTGAATCAGCTATATGAACACCGGCTAAGTTTAATATTGAAAAATGTTATTTTCATTAGTAAAATAAATTTTTGAATATACTTACCCGGTGATCATAAATTAAAGGACCCTCCCTTCCTCCCCAATAGAGACCCAGTGGGCAGAGGAGAAAATTGGTTCTGTGTTGACATGGAGTACTTGAGTACCTGCTCGACAGATGGCGCTGTTGATGTACACCCCCACCTGTATAGCGATTGCTGGCGTATTTTGTCCTTAGGTTTTTCTGTCGGGCAGCAGAGCTGACAGCTATATGATCACCGGGTAAGTATATTCAAAAATTTATTTTACTAATGAAAATAACATATTTTCAGATCCCCATTCATCCTTCATCAAAGTAGTACCTAAGATTCACATTATGAGGAAAGACATTCCAATTTGAGGTGCTGTGCTTTGGTGTGTCCACAGCACCAAAGGTGTTCACATGGATCTTTACCCTAGTGTCCACCTGGGCTCTCAAGAACGGCATTTGTCTCCTGCAATATCTGGATGATTGGCTGGTTCTAGCAGACTCGAGGGAGACCCTTCTCCATCGAGAGAGACTTCTCGCCTTCTACCAGGATCTTGGGATCGTTGTAAATTTAGAGAAGTCGTCCCTGCAACCTTCGCAAGAGATGATATATCTAGTAATGAAGATCATGAACAAACTAGGCAAATCTTCCTATCCAAAGAACGAGTAGAGAGAATGAAACTGGTAGTTCACCCGTTTCTCTTGCAGGCAGCCTTGCCAGCAGTTCTTTGGGAAAGACTCCTGTGGCACCTGACCTCCTTGGAGAAGTTGGTCCCCAACTGTCGCATATGCATTCGCGCTCTACAGTGGCAGGAAGACCTTTTGGTTTCAGTATCTTGACCTTTTGAACACCTTGGTTCTGATAGGATCAGAGGAAAAGTGACTTGTTTGGTGGGTGTCAGACACCAAACTGCTTAGGGGAGCACTGTAGGCCTTTTGTCTCCTAACCTGAAATTGATGCTCTTCATGAATAAATCAAAAGAAGGATGGGGGCTCACCTGTTGCACCTCACGCCCTCTGGGCCTTTGTCTGAAGCCGAGTGATAGTGCCGCATAAACCTCTTGGAAATGAGGACAACTTTTCTAGCCCTCAAGCAATTCCATCAGCTCCTTTCAGGTCACTCTTTGGTACTGATGAATGACAACACCATAGTAGTGTCACACAAATAGACAAGGAGGTATTTTTTCATAGCACCTTTGCCATTTAGCTGTAGAATTCCTCAGATGTACTGAAGACAACTTGGTAGCCCCAACAGCCTGTTGTGCCAGGGTGTAACTTCCACATGCATTCAGCCCAGATCATGATGGTTACTGGACAGAGGGAAACAAATCCTGTAGTATGAGTGTCTGTTCATACCTTTAAGTGTGCTCGGTCTAGGCGCATAGTCAGCTGACTTAGTGCATACTGCTGGTCAAAAGAAAATAGGGCCACTGCCCTTCCTTTTCCCCAATTGGACATTTGGTCCTTTAAGACCAATCGATAGGAGTTATATATGAGTTTCTCCTACCATTTATCTCCCTGTCGAAGAGTGTTGCCCGATCTTTAACTGAGGACGAAGAAAGAGGCACCAAGATTATGTGCTACTTTACTTTTATCTTAGCTGTTCATGATCACGTACATTTAGGGAGCACCACCCCGCTGTTCATGATCGCGTGCATACAGGGGAGCACCACCTCGCATGTTCCTACGGGAGCACCATCTCACTTGTTCCCGCACCCATTAGAGCGTTAGTAGGCCTTAGCATGCTACTAGGTGTTGGAACTCTCTGAAAGTACTGTACTGTAATGCTATCTCATCTGTTTGAGTTCATATGTTCCTATGGGGGCCACCATCTTACCTGCTCGCAATTGATTGTGCGCCATCTCATTTGCTGGGGATCGCGCACTGTCTCGCCTGGTTGCAATTGTGCATTACCTCACCTACTTGCTAGAGCGTGCTCGAATGGGAGCACTTCCTTTAGCATGTTAGGTTTTTGGTCTTACAGCACTCATTCATCTTACTCAGAGCATTCACATGCTTGTGTGTTACTATCAGTTTGTTTACAAGTTCACTCACTGATGGGCAAGTGAGTTTCTGATGTACCGAAACTGTTTCACAACCTAGATCTTCACACACTCAAGAGACCAATCCAGGATGTTATAGCTTTCATTGCTCTGAGATTTTACCAGACACCATGATTTTCCAATTCATTTCCATAATAGGGTTTGGAACAAGTAACTTCTTAGATCCAATCTCAGCACTCAAACAAGCATCGAGATGCCACATGGTGCTCTTATGGCTGTTGGCAAGGACCCTAGCCAGCTAAGTACAGTCTCTAACATGACTCTGCTATGTGCCATATGATGTCAACCTCTCCCATTTGCTCTCCAAAAGGTAAAGCACCTGTACCCTTTAGAATGAGGGCAAACAGAAGTTCAGTCATCAAAGAAGACCAGCCAATTCTCATTAATCCTGTCATCTTCTACTGGGTATTGCCCCATTCTATTTGTGGATTAGCTTGCAAATATTTTACAAGAAGAATGGATTCTTGATAGATTTTCAAGATCTTCAAAACTTAATCTACAATTACTAGGGTAATTGCACATACTGTATTTGTGAGTTATAAAAGGGATTTTGACGAAAGAAAAATCTATTTCTGGGTGAGGGACCTGTGTCGCCCAGTGAAATGCTCCTTAAAGCACCATTTCTAAGGTATAAATACTGCTAAATATACCAGAGAAAAAAGTTGCATGGAATGCCAGGAATATACCCAGCTCGCTCACCCTTATAGGGTGTCGGTATAAAAAATGGTGCGAGTGAAACCACTACCAGAGGTCCCTTTCCAGTTAGACTTCACCCTCCTCAACATCCCCCGTTACTACAAGGTGTTGTTCTCTACAGCTACTCCCCCCCCCACTACCACTATCCATCCTTCTCCCCTTATTCCTACTAGCACCCCAAGTTTGGGCCAGCCTAGGGTGAGGAAAAAGGAGGGTGGGTTCACTGGGAGACACAGGTCCCTCGCCCAGAAATAGATTTTTCCTTCGTCAAAATCCCTTTTCTGGGCTCTACCTGTGTCGCTTCGTTAAATAGTAACAGAGAATTGGTCCCATAAGCTTGGAAATATACAAAAATTTAAGGAACTGAATTAAAAATAGATTAATTTAATTAAGAGTGTTTTACTAATAATCCTTAGTATACCAATCTCTTAATTACAACCCAAATAAAGGTCAATGTTAAGGTAGGGGGAATAGGCAAGGCAGGTGCTGCCCTGCTCCTTATTAGGAGACAAGGCACTAAGAGGGAAAAATATATATGAAGATAGGACCCTGTTATAATGGTTTTGTTAAATCTGGAGGAACCTCTATATCTTTTTAATTCTTCAAAATTCATGTGACGAAAATAATTGACTGATGTTGCTACAGCTTGGATCTCTTGGGCATGTGGGACAGATTCCGGCTTGGTTCGTTTAATAAAATAAAGAATCCATTGTCTGATTCCTTTCAGGGAAATGGTTCCTCCATCCTCTCTGATAAACAAAGGTCCTGAAGACTTTTAAGAAGTTCTATTTAAATAGTTTCCAGAGTGTTAACTGGGCACAGAGATAGATCCTGTGGAAGTGGGACAAACTTCCACTGGGACCATCTATTCTGTGGATCCTCATTCTTTTCTAAGAATTTTCTATTTAGAGAGAATAAAATTCTACCAGAAGAAAGAAAATCAAAATGATTTGGTGCTCCTGAAGTATTACTAGTCAGCAGTCAGGGTTTCCCTTACCTTCAAGATTTGTTGGAGCAGCAGTACAGGATGATCTACCCTGGTAGCTGCATGATGATTCTCATTCAGAAGCTGCTCCTTTTTTGGGAATCTGCTGTCCACAAACGTATCTGTTGAGGGATGGGGCGCCCACCTTCGTAATATTTCTATCGTGGGGATATGATCTATGAAAAAAATGCACATGCTTTTAAATCTACCAGTAATGTATATAGTGTGGATACTTGGTTACCTTACAAGACTTCCAAGGGGTTTGGTAAAGCTGATGATTTGCAGTGCTTCCGTTTGCAAATTTCATCCAAGGAGAACTGTTTGAGCATACACCCTCAGTTTATAGGGTCTTGATGTTAAAATCAATTATGATCCATGCATTATTGTGTAGCATAAAGGCTTCTTACTCCATGTTATCACCATTGCTTGAGCTGCTCTCTATTCAATTGGACAAGAAAGTTCAATTATTCTGCTTCCCAGTTCCAGTCCATCAGTAGCGTTCAATGACGCCTTCCAATATCCCAAGAAATTTTAGATACTACATCTTTTCCTCCCATTTTTACATTTCACCAATTACTCAGCAGTCGGTTGAAGACATGAGGTATGGCATGACCCTGATAGCTTCTAAACGGCTACATACAAGTATCCGGATGAGAGAAAAGCTCTCCTCATGTACACGATGAAGGATACCGCTGAGTCCTCCTTGGTTCAGAAGCTCATGGTCAGGACTTTGAACCTTGCTGCTCATGATTTCAAGTCTTTCTGCATCAAAACTTGTCATGAAGGGAAATTTTGTGATTCTTTATGTTCTATTTATGTATAGATATTATTTATGCTTTCAAGAGGAGTCAAAAGTAAAAGATTTGCAGTATATTAGTTTGTATTTGAAAGGTGTCCATTATTAACTCTGAATTTCCAAATACTAACTTTTAAATCTGTGGTTCAAAGAAGCTGATCTCAGTATATCAAACTCTTTATAATCTTTGGTAACTTCATGCCTGATACCTTGAGAAAAACTGAAAGCAGTATCAAGATGCAGAGATATTTAGCAAAAATGGATCACCTCCACTTCATTTTAGTGCCTCCCTTTTCAGGCATAAAATGAATGGATTTTGCGACAAATCTCCGTATTACTGTTGTGTTGTGACTTTTTTTACTGTAATATTTGCTCTATTATTCAGTCTGTTTCCTTTGAGGGATTCTGCTGTCAGTGCACTCCATGAAGTGCATTGAAGGTATGAATTAAGGATAACTTTGTTCAACATCTATCCACTTTTACTTCCTAGCGTACCTAGTTCCATTTTAGGCTGAATGGCCTCCTTGATACTAGCAATGTGCCATATGGCCACTATCGATAAATCATCATGATACAGTACTCACATTGTGTACCTGTTGGCAGATTTATACCCTTTGTCTACCAACTCACATTTTAGGCTGTGCCATGGAATGCTTAGCTAACAGCATATCAATAGCAAGTACTTGGTAAGGTCTAACAGTAGCTAAGAGGATAAATTTTTCTATACAGTAATTAGCTTACTACTATCCTTCAGAAAATTAAACCTCGCTGGCTTTGAACATAAGTATACTAAAACTGAGTACATTGAAAATTTTTCTGATAGCAAGATATTTAAAAAGATTATAATGTCCTCCATCTTTTATACTTGTACTCGAGACATTACCATAGATATATACCGGCAATTATACCTAATTTTTTTTCACCTTTATGATTGTGAGATTTTAATCTTATTCACGTCTTAATACTTCAGATGCAATATATCTGCTGCAATGACAATACTGTTAACCTTATCAAAAATAGTACTCGTAAAGCCATTGTTTAAAGAGTAGGGTTGATATGAAAGCACATCTCTCATACATGGCTGCTACTACAGGTATAGTTGCAGATAATTATCCAAGTTGAATTGTCTTATTCTTGTTTTTACTAACTCAGATTATTGGCATTGTTCTTCCTTCAGATATTTTTTGTTCAAATCACAGCACAGTCAAGTTTAAGGTTCAAATGGATAATCCTAAAAAGTGACTGTGTATCAAATTAATTATCAAGTCAGGTTATGACTTGAAGGTTAAGAACATTTGGAGTAAAGATATTTTGTTTTTCTTTCAGATTTGTTTATTTATCTGCTCATTTGAAATCCAAAAAGTTGAAGCCAGTAAAGAAAAAACTTTCTAGAGGCAACCTAATTCCCCTGTTATGGGAAGGAGAGGGAAGCCAAAGGAACGTTGAAGGCACAAGATTAAATTAATCGTATCTATAGCAAAGCTGATAACAGAGATGGAGGCTGTAAGATTCAATTGGCATCAGTTTAAAGATAAGTTTGACTTTTCACCAATTTTGATTTTTTTAATAGAAATTTATACATCTGATAGGTTACAGAGTAGGTAATAAATATTTATGTAACATAGTTTAAATACAGAGTACAATCTAGTGTTCAAAATTCACCATCTGAAAAAGTTGAGTATTACAGAAATTCTCTTGAAAGTGACATTGCTCTCAAATTATTTTTAGGAGTGTTGGTCGTAGATTTCATTATTTATATAAATTATTAGTCATATACTGTATCTGTATATTATCAGGTTAAAAGGGTAAATTCTCTAAATTCTCTAATATAAGATTAGATAGGATACTTTCATTGGTCATAGATTTTAAATTCTCTGCCTTAGGGCCATAGAATGCTATATTTCTTAAATCTGTGGTATGATACTTGTCTAGTAATTAATAATAATATTGCCTTGGAATTCATAACATTTTAGCAAAAATGAAGAGAATATTATTGATTGATTGTAAGTCTACTATCTCACTTCTCATATGACCAAAACTTAAGTTATTCATAAACAGATTAAACCTGGGATCCCTTGTTTGATGCTTGAGTTAAGTCCAACAGCTTGATGACTATGATAGGGTATATTTGATTGATATTACAATTTTCAATATTAAACTTAGCCGGTGATCATATAGCTGTCAGCTCTGCTGCCCGACAGAAAAACCTAAGGACAAAATACGCCAGCGATCGCTATACAGGTGGGGGTGTACATCAACAGCGCCATCTGTCGAGCAGGTACTCAAGTACTCCATGTCAACACAGAACCAATTTTCTCTCTGTCGTGCCACTGGCAAGACCTACTAAATACGCTGTTACTAACTGGCTTTGTTTTCACAATTATTTGGTGAAGTACACTATTCCAGTTTTGACCTTTCGCTATGCAGGGGTTTTATCTTCATCTCAAAACTTGAACTCGTTTTGGATAGATTTAATTATGGTGACAAAGAGAGTATGGACTCTCTTTCACTTTTAAATGGCCGACCCTTCCCTTAGACGGAAGTGTGTTTAGGTTTTTAGTAATTTTGCTTATCACGTTATAGATCTATATATTTTATTTCTCTCCGCCTTTATTAGGCCTCTTCGATTAACTTTCCATTTATTTTAAACATATAAAAATAAATTTTTATGTTTTGTTTATATGCGACCTTTCCTGATAGTAGGCGGTCCTAACTTGGAACCGAAGTTAATCAACGTTGAGCCCGTTATATCGTATTTAACCTTTAAAGAATTTAAAACTTTTTAAATTTAATGTTTTATGAAAGAATTTCTTTGATAGTCTTCGTACTGTTTTCAAAGATGAACTAACGTTTAGTTTTTTAGACTACGCAGTTGTTGACGTTCAGGACGTTCAACATGCGCTCTATCGTTACGATAGAGAGAGAGTGTATCACGGTTTCACTTTGCAGGAAGAGTAAATCGATTCTGACGTTTCGTTCATTCTTTCTTAGCTTAAATGGTTTAAATTCTAAATTAAAGGAACTTTTTATTTGGAAAACCTTTCAGTTTTTTCCTTTAGCCATATAACATGTTTTTTTGACGATATATAATTGGGCTCTTCTCTCAGGTGCGAAATCAAGAGAGAAAGAGAGAGATAGATAGAGACGGAGGGAGAGAGAGGAAATAAAAAAAAAAAAAATAAAATAAAACGTTCCGTTCAAGCGGGTAACGTTGTTCTCGTGTACTCTCCTCCCTAGTCGCTGTACGGGGAAGAAGGTAAAACGTTTCTAGGGTTTTATTCTTGTCTCCAGGCTATGTGCGGTGAGAGATTGTAAACGTAGTTTAATTGAACTAGTGTTTAGTCTCTTTCCCAGCCACTGAATTCTTTATCCTTATATGTTTTCTGTTTTTGCTAGTATTAATGAGCTGCATTATACGACTGTTTTCGCAATTACTACCTTTTAATGAAGGGTAGAATTGCGTGTTTCAGGTAGAAATCAGTAAAAGTTTCGATTTCAGTGAAATAAGTGCAATACAGAAAATCGAAGTGATAAAGTGATATGCGCAAAGTGTTACAGTGTTGCGTCCGAGGGTTCGTCTGTTCGTGCCTGTCGTTCACCTAGTCCGGGACCTCTTGCAAGCTCCCAAGCCCAGGGGAGAAGTAATGTCGAACGACTTATGGGTTCGTCAGGCCTTGATCAACGAACAGACGTTTCCCTCCGTGGTTTCGGGCGTATCTACCCAAGATCGCCCCACCCACACAAAGACGAGAGAGCCCATTTACTTCTCGTCTGCGGAAGAGGTTTCTCGTAAGAAACCATGGACCAAGGTCTCGCAGCTTATTAAGTGCAAGTCGGTCCCTTCCGCGCAAGTCCAACGGCCCAGTTGTAGCCACTGGGTCAGTTCGGACTCGCTGCAGTCTTCCGACGACTGCTCACCTCCTTAGAGAGGCAAAGCGGTACCGCAACAGGCAGTAACTCCGTCTGTTGCCGCACCAGCTGTTGTAGACCCTGAGTGGTCTTTGCTGCAGTCTATGCAGACTCAGTTAGCTGCTGTTATGCAGGAGTATCGTGCAGAGAAGGTTGACGCTGCACCCGTTAGCCTACAACCTACCACGGTTGTGTGCCCAGCAGACGCTGAGGCTGCCTGCTCCCACACTCCAGCTGTGAGAGCTCCTCCACCCATGCGCAGTCGACCCTGCCAGACGCATGCTGACGTTCACAGACGCATGGAACCCTCCGTTGATGTTCGTGTGCTACCACAACAACAGGAGGGTAGAGTTAAGCTGCCGTGTTTTGACGCGGTGCGTCAACCTCCGCATTCTAGAGTTGTTTTGACTGCTCAGTATAGACAGTCAAAGTAGTCTCGAGTGAACACTGTATGTCCTCACGCTCCCGTTGTGGTTGACAGTTCAGTTGTTGACAGTTCACAGTCTATCAAGCAGTTACATGACGTTGCCTTCTGGTCTGCTACTAATGCACCAGTGCTGTATGTCCTCACGCACCTGTTGTGGTTGACAGTTCTGTTTTTGACAGTTCACAGACTGTCAAGCAGTTACATGACGTTGCCTTCTGGTCTGCTACTAATGCACCAGTGCTGTATGTCCTCACGCACCTGTTGTGGTTGACAGTTCAGTTTTTGACAGTTCACAGACTGTCAAGCAGTTACATAACGTTGCCTTCTGGTCTACTGCTAATGCACCAGTGAGACCCTCACTGAGATAACCTAGCTTTTCTCGGACAAGGTTCCTGTAGATAAGAAAGTGCTGTTCTCCCTCCTACTAATATTCCTTTGAGGACTCTGTCATTTGGAGAGGAGCCTTAAGCTGCTTAGCCTCCTATGGACTTTAATTAAATCATGATGATTTTTTAAGGATCTTCGTCCGGATCTTGTAACTGCTGCTCCTCGTTCGCCTAACGTCAGAACTTACACTAGGCCTAGCTACTTGTTGTTGTTAAGCTAGTGCTCTCTCGCTCTCCTAGAGAGCGTTACGTTGGCTAGGCGACTGGTTTTTGCACCAGGAGGAGTTTTAGGGATACAACCTTTGATTTTCCTTCTTTTAAACTGGCTTATAGAGCGAGAGTCTGATAGGACACGAGAGAAGTTCTCGGCTTGGGAGTTCATGCCTCTGCCCAGATAGACTTCTCAATTCTGGTAGACTCACCCTGGCGCCTAGCCAGGAGACGCTCCAAGTTGTTTACAGGTCAACTTCTCAACTTTTGCGAGCCTTTGAAGTTTTGCTGTACTATTATGTCACACATAACAAGGCTTCCAGGGATGGTAAATGGTTCCGCCTCAGTCGCTAACCCCGTCTGTTGCCACACCTGCTCCCGTAGACCCTAAATAGGCTTTGCTGCAAGACATGCAGTCCAAGCTTGTGTCCTTGATAGAGGACTTAAATACGGAGAAGAACCTTCTGGCCAACAACCTTCCAACCGGTGGGTTGTGCGCCCTGTTGACGCTGAGGTATCCTACTCGCGTCTGCCAGTTGAGGTGGTTCCTCCACCGATGCGACCCAGTGTGGGTTGCCAGTTGCACGTTGACGTTAAGCGACGCTCGGAGGTGGTTGTTGACGTTCAGTGTCACTAGGAAGACGTTCAACAACCAGCAGAGGTGACTTGTTGTGACGCAGTGCGTCAACCTCAGCAACCCGGTAGGGTGTTGACTGCACAACCCAGACAGTCTAGACAGTTTCGGGTTGACGCTGTACTTCCTCGCGCACCCATGGTTGTTGACAGTTCACAGACTGTGCAGCAGTGCCATGATATTGCGTCCGGCTCCGTCACGCATCCACCAGTGCGACCGGATTCAGCGAGTCAGACGTTGCCTACTCCGTTGCCGTTTCCTCATCAGTTTCGGATGAGGAACCCTCTGATGAGGACGTTGCTGAACAAGACGATCAACCCCCAGCCCTGCTATCCATCCAGAAGATGCTGAAGAAGGAACGCTGCCCAGTCAGGCTGTGGATGAGTCTGGTAGGGACCCTGTCATCCGTGGATCAATTTGTGTCACTAGGAAGACTACACCTCCGTCCTCTTCTATACCATCTAGCTTTTCACTGGAAAAAGGACAAGACGCTAGAAGCGGTCTCGATCCCGGTTTCCGGAAAGATAAAGTCTGGTCTGACTTGGTGAAAGGACTATATCAACCTTAGAGAGGGTCTTCCCCTGACTGTTCAGACTCCCAACCACGTTCTCTTCTCGGACGCATCGGACGTAGGCTGGGGTGCGACATTAGACGGTAGGGAATGCTCGGGATTATGGAACTCGAGTCAAAGGACAATGCATTTCACTGCAAGAAGCTACTGGCAGTACGTCTGACCTGGAAAAGCTTCAGGTCTCTCTTTCAAGGCAAAGTGGTGGAGGTGAACTCGGACAACACCACGGCTTTGGCGTACATCTCCAAGCAAGGAGGGACCTACTCTCTGACATGGTACGAGATTGCAAGGGACCTCCTCATCTGGTCAAAAGGTCTAGACATTTCACTAGTAACGAGGTTCATCCAAGGCAACTTGAATGTCATGGCAGATTGTCTCAGTCGGAAGGGACAAATAATTCCAACAGAATGTACCCTCCACAAGGATGTTTGCAAGAGACTTTGGGCCACCTGGGGCCAGCCAACCATAGATCTCTTCGCAACCTCGATGACCAAGAGGCTCCCAATATTTTGCTCACCAATCCCGGACCCAGCAGCAGTTCCTATAGATGCCTTTCTACTAGATTGGTCACATCTAGATCTATATGCATTCCCTCCGTTCAAGATTGTCAACAAGGTACTGCAGAAGTTCGCCTCTCACGAAGGGACAAGGTTGACGCTAGTTGCTTCCCTCTGGCCCGCGAGAGAAGGGCTCACCGAGGTACTTCGATGGCTAGTAGACGTTCCCAGAACGCTTCCCCTAAGGGTGGACCTTCTACGTCAGCCACGCGTAAAGAAGGTACACCAAGGCCTCCACGCTCTTCGTCTGACTGCCTTCAGACTTTCGAAAGACTCTCGAGAGCTAGAGGCTTTTCGAAGGAGGCAACCAGAGCGATTGCTAGAGCAAGGAGAACATCCACCCTTAGAGTCTACCAATCGAAGTGGGAAATCTTCCGAAACTGGTGCAAGTCAGTATCCGTATCCTCGACCAGTACCTCTGTAACTCAAATAGCTGACTTTCTCTTATATCTGAGGAAAGAAAGATCTCTTTCAGCTCCCAATATCAAGGGTTACAGAAGCATGTTGGCATCAGTCTTCCGTCACAGAGGCTTAGATCTTTCCAACAATAAAGATCTACAGGACCTCCTTAAGTCTTTTGAGACCACGAAGGAGCGTCGTTTGATTACATCTGGTTGGAATTTAGACGTGGTACTAAGATTCCTTATGTCAGACAGGTTCGAACCTCTACAATCAGCCTCCCTGTTAGATCTCACCTTTAAGACTCTTTTCCTGATATGCTTAGCCACAGCTAAAAGAGTCAGTGAGATTCATACCTTCAGCAAGAACATCGGATTCTCATCCGAAACGGCTACATGTTCTACAACTTGGTTTTCTAGCCAAACACGAGCTGCCTTCTCGGCCTTGACCAATATCGTTCGATATTCCAAACTTATCATATGGTTGGAAATGAACTAGAAAGAGTCTTATGTCCTGTAAGAGCTCTTAAGTTCTGTTTAAAACCTTTACGAGGCCCGTCTGAAGCTTTATGGTGTTCAGTTAAGAATCCATCTTTGCCTATGTCAAAGAATGCTTTATCCTATTTTATCAGACTGTTAATACGAGAAGCTCATTCCCATCTGAATGAGGAAGACCAAGCTTTGCTGAAGGTAAGGACACACGAAGTTAGAGCTGTCACAACTTCCGTGGCCTTTAAACAAATTAGATCTCTGCAAAGTATATTCGACGCAACCTATTGGAAAAGCAAATCAGTGTTCGCGTCTTTTTATCTTAAGAATGTCCAGTCTCTTTACGAGAACTGCTACACTCTGGGACCATTCGTAGCAACGAGTGCAGTAGTGGGTGAGGGCTCAACCACTACAATTCCCTAATTCCATAACCTTTTTTAATCTTTCTCTTGAAATGTTTTATTATTGTTTTTGGGTTGTCCGGAAGGCTAAGAAGCCTTTCGCATCCTACTTGATTTGGCGGGTGGTCAAAGTCATTTCTTGAGAAGCGCCTAGATTAGAGGTTTTGATGAGGTCCTTTAGTATGGGTTGCAACCCTTCATACTTCAGCTCCTAGGAGTCGCTCAGCATCCTATGAGGATCGCGAGGCTCAGTAAGGAAGACGTACTTAAAAAGGCAGAGTAATTGTTCAAGTCGACTTCCTTACCAGGTACTTATTTATTTTATGTTTGTTATTTTGAATAACTGCTAAAATGAAATACAAAATACTTAGCTCATAATAATGTCAACATGTAATGCTGGTCTCTACCCACCCCCCTGGGTGTGAATCAGCTATATGATCACCGGCTAAGTTTAATATTGAAAAATGTTATTTTCATTAGTAAAATAAATTTTTGAATATACTTACCCGGTGATCATAAATTAAAGGACCCTCCCTTCCTCCCCAATAGAGACCCAGTGGGCAGAGGAGAAAATTGGTTCTGTGTTGACATGGAGTACTTGAGTACCTGCTCGACAGATGGCGCTGTTGATGTACACCCCCACCTGTATAGCGATCGCTGGCGTATTTTGTCCTTAGGTTTTTCTGTCGGGCAGCAGAGCTGACAGCTATATGATCACCGGGTAAGTATATTCAAAAATTTATTTTACTAATGAAAATAACATTTTCCTTCTATTTATTTGATAGACCTAGACTTCCAGGTTCAATGGAAAATAGCACTTCCTACTTAAATGTTATCATTTTATACAACACCAAATATTAGCAAATTGTATTACTGTATATAGGACATGTTTTGAGAGAAGTAATTTAGTCTCCAGTTAAAGTTTTGAATTAAAAATTTATTTAATCATTAGTATATAAATTATGAGTAAAATTTACGGTGTCCCATGCCTACGTCATATATGGATTTTATTTTTGCAAAAATTTTTTTAAATTTTCTGGATAGAATGGAATTCTTAACGTTGTATTCATATAAACATTATCTTATTAGGAGCGACATTGCAGTACCTTGCAAAGTATCAAAAATATGGTTGTAGTATAACTTTTGGAAGAGAAATTTGCTCTGCTTTTTTTTTCTTATCAGGTATATCTCATTCTTAATCATCACAAGAAGTTTCTTTTACCAAATTTGTTATCTGTAAGAGTCAGATGTAAAAATTTTGATCTGGAATCAATCATCTTTATACTTATATGTCTTCATAAGAAGGATATATCAAATAAAAATGGTACCTGTAGTTGAGTTAGGATACTAAATTTTTCTAAAAGTCTCAATGGCCATTGTTTAAAAAAAGTACTTCATAAGACTGGTCTCTGTAGTTTATATGGAACAGAAGATGTTTGAATTAAGTCTGATTACCAGAGCTTCGTTAGTATTTGGTTGGAGTAGGTAGCTGTCATGTATGTTACATGAAATAGTATAAGGTAAACATTATAATGCAAAGTAAACTAAATGTTCAATGCTGTCATTATTTTTCATACTATACACACATGACATGTGGTTTGGCCTAGAAAACAAGCTCTTCGCATATGGAACTGATGAAACTCTCTTCGCATCAATTCCATCTCCTGAATGTAGATCTGGGGTTACTGAATCCCTTAATAGAGCTCTAGGTAAAATTAGTGCATGGTGCAAATTGTGGGGCATGAAGTTGAATCCTAACAATACTTAAAGTATGATTGTAGGTAGGTCAAGGACAGTTGCTCCTCAAAATCTGGAACTCAGCATTAATAATGTTCCTTTAAGTTTGTATGACTCTTTTAAAATTTGAGGTGTGATTCTCGGCAGCAAGTTTACTTTTGAGAAACACAGGACTGTCGTCTTCAATTGCACAAAAAATTGGCATATTGAGAAAGTCTAATAAGATTTTTGGTGATCAATCCATTCTGAAGAAGTCTTTTAATTCTTTGATTCTACCTTGTTTGGAATATTGTTCTCCTGTCTGGTCTTCAGCTGCTGATTCTCATCTTAATTTGTTGGACAGGAACTTACGGTTTATTAAATTTCTTATTCCCGATCAAGATAATAATCTCTGTCACTGTTGTTGAATTAGTTTGTTATGCATATTGCATGAGATTTTTCGTAATTCTGACCATCCTTTACATTCAGATCTTCCCATCCTGTTCGTAGTACAATACCAGGTGTGCCGTTAATTCAAATAGTCAGGCTTTCTCCATCCTGAGGCTCAATACTACACAGTATTCTAGAATTTTATTCCAGCTGTGACCAAGTTGTGGAATGATCTTCCTTTTCGGATAGTTGAATCGGTAGAACTTTAAAAGTTCTATCTTACATCAAATGTTTTTATGATGAATAGGCTGTTATGTCTTTTTATAGTTTATATATGAAAGATCTGTTTTAATGTTGTTACTCTTCTTAAAATATTTTATTTTAATTGTTCATTACTTCTAATAGTTTATTTATTTCCTTATTTCCTTTCCTCACTGGGCTATTTTTCCCTGTTAGAACCCTTAGGCTTATAGCATCCTGCTTTTCCAACTAGGGTTGTAGCTTAGCTGGTATTACTACTGTACTACACATACATTATATACTGTATGTGTGTACATGCCTGTGAATATTTTACTTTATTATATTATAAAGGCACTGTATTTAGTTAGGTTTTATTAATTCATGCTATATACAAAATAAGGCAAATCCATACAGTTTAGACAAGATTAATTTAAAATTTTAATAGTAAACATATACAGGCCTTTTATGTAAGGTGTATATTCATTTACAATCTCTTTTCTTAAAATTTGAAATGGAGATAAATGGAGTCTGCCTTGAAGAAAATCTTGAAATTTTATATAAAGATTACATAAAAAATCTTTGTTCCGTAACCGAAATACAAACCACGCTATTTACATAGGGTTTACCTTTTAGCGTAGCTGAAATGACGAGCCAATAGTTTTTAACGAGGGTTAATTACACCCGCGCTAGTTAGCGGGGGGTAGGGGAAGGGTAGCTTGCTACCCCTCCCCCCCACACACCGGTGATTTGCTTCACTTCACTTTTGGCTCCGGCGATGAACAGACGTGTCTGTCCATCGTCCTCGTTGACAGCCTTTAATCTTTTTTCTGCTTTTTCTCTACAGTGTGTGTGTGTGTTAGAAGTTGACCACCTTTATTATTGCTATGCGTACGTGCCCTGGAATTGCCGGCCACCCTTGTGGTACCTTTATGTCGGCCACGGATACGGATCCTCACACCCTTTGCCCGCAGTGTCGAGGCCGACGGTGTGATCAGGAAAATATGTGTAGTGAGTGCAGGGAGTGGTCTGCCTCCCAGTGGGAGAGGTTTGGCCGCCGACGTAAGAAGTAGTCCAAGAGAGACTGTTCTCCTTCTGGGGTTGCCTTGAAGGAGGAAGGTTCTCGGGACTCTTCTTTCGCCGCCCAAACCTCCTCCGAAGCTCCCCCTCGTTCGGCTCCTAAGGAGAGTCGGCCGAGTGGTAGCGCAGGCCCTAGTTCTGTTTCCCGATCTTGGGTGGGGGGAGAGGGCGTCGCTTCCCATAGCGGGGCGGTTCCCCCTCCTCCTCCGGGGGAGGTTATTGATGAATCACTGTCTAATGATGATCTTTTACAGATTTGGGCTTCCCTGGGGCTTAAGGGCTTGCCCTCCAGGGTTGCCCTGATTGACCTTGTCCAGTTGGGGGCCGCCGTTAAGCAGTCGCCGGTGATAGCAGAGGTAGACCCTCTGTCTATCGTCGACGTCGTGGTGGCAGAGGCCTCCGACGGGGCTGGGCAATCCTCTGCAGGTGCAGTTGGGGATGTTGGTGCTGACGGCTCTCCTCCCCCTTCCGTACATCCTTCGAAGGGGGAAGGGAGTCCTACGGGCTCGTCTGCTGTCCAGCTTCCCTCTAAGGGGAGTGCCTTGACTGAGACTCCCCTTCGGAGGACTGATGGTCCTGATGATCTTCCTCGTGGCCGCCTTCGCCGTAAGGCTCACCATCCGCTGCGTCACAAGGGCCTCCCATCTCCTTATAAGGGTGTTAAGAGGCGCCTTTTTGGATCTTCTTCTTCCGAAGGGGACTCTCCTCGTCGTAAACAGCCTACAGCTCCAGCTTCATTAGACCTCTCTGGGGATCGGTCTCCTACTCCTGCTAGAACTTCACCTTCTGGGGCAGATCTTCAGCAACCTGACCTCATCACCCGACAGGCAACGGTCCCTTCGGGGCAAAGGGATTCTTCCCTTACACGTGCAGTGTTAGCGCACAGGCGCTCTCCTGCTCGTCAATGCTCTCCTGCTCGTCAGCGCTCACCTGTTCGCCGGCGCTCTCCTGATGTTCGCCCTCCTTCTCGCCAGCGCTCTCCTGAGGACATCCTTCAACCTGTTGTTCCTGAAGAGCGCTCAGCGTGCCAGCGTTCCCCTGCTCGCCCTTCTGCAGTGTTAGCGCACAGGCGCTCTCCTGCTCGTCAGCGCTCTTCTGATCGTCAGCGCTCTCCTGTTCGTCAGCGCTCTTCTGATCGTCAGCGCTCTCCTGTTCGTCAGCGCTCTGCTGAGGATCATCGCCCTTCTGCTCGCCAGCGCTCCCCTGTGGTCTCTGAATATCCTGCAGTTCCTGTTGAGCGCCCTGCGCGCCATCAGTCTCCTGAGCGCTCTCGCGATCCTCAGCTTGTTCCTGCACAACATCGACCGCGTTCTCCAGCGCGTGTTTCTAAAGCACATGTTCGCCCACGCGCCTACGTGCTTCCTGTTCCTGTTCGTGAACGTGCCGCGCCCACTGTTCCTTCACAGGATTTCACGCGTTGCCCTCTTGCTCGCCAGCGATCACCAGCTCGCCAGCGATCACCAGCTCGCCAGCGTTCACACGATTCAACAATCGCCTGCTCGTCAGCGTTCTCCTACGTGTCAGCGATCACCTGAACATCGGCGATCTCCGGATCGCCCGAGTGGCTAGCTCGCCCTCGTGCGATCGTTCGCCTGCGCGACCTACGCGCTATCGCTCGCCAACGCGTCACCATGCGCCAACGCGCTATCGCTCGCCTGCGCACCAGCGTTCGCCAGCGCATCACCGATCGCCTGCTCGCAATCGCTCTCCCTCGCGCTACAGGTCTCCTGACCAACGTCGTTAGCGATCTTCGGAACGTTCTCACTCGCCCACGCGGCAACGCGTTCGTTCACCAGCTCGCCCACGCGCTCGTTCGCCTGTACGCCCTCGCGCCCACTCGCCTGCGCCCCCGGCGACCGCTCGCCTGCGCGCCCGCGCGATCACTCGCCTGCGCGCCTGTGCGACCACTCGCCTGCGCGCCCGCGCGACCACTGTTCGCGCCGAATTTTACAGCCAGTGATAGCAGCAGGAACGCCTCCATCAAAACGCAGGACTGTTGTGCAGGACAAGGAAGACACTTCAGAGAGGTCAGTGCGTCTTTCTTCCCCCTTTCCTTTTCAGGCAGGTCCAGTGGTGTCCACTCCGAAGAATCGCCCGATCCCTTTTCCTCCAGCGAGGATTTCGGACTCTGTGTCTGTGGAATAACAGACTTGGTTTGGTCCTCTGATGCGGGCGTTAGTGAGGGTAATGAAACCAGCACTCGCCGATCAGGGCAACAAACCAATGGCTGCCTCACCTACGCTGAAGAGGAAGAGAGGAGTGGACTTCGTGGTGAAGTTGGTTCCTAAGAGGTCTGTCGGGAAGGCCCCTTCTCCTGCTCGAGCGTTTTCTCCTTCTCCCGTGGACGAGGCTTTTCCGTCCTCAGGTGAGTCCAATGAAGCGATAGTCTTCCCCTCAGCACCAAGGGGGGAGCCTTCTTTTCATGGAGGAGAATCGTTTCGTGCGGAAGGGGCTCTTCGAACCTCTTTGTTGGAATCCTGTATCCCTCCCAGGAGGGAATCCAAGGACTCCAAGACCATCCCGAAATCATCTTCGAGGATTCGCCAGGAACCCGCGGCTCCCCGGGGGGACGTCCACGCTTCACCCCAGGAAGAGATTCCGGGGACAGGAGACTTAGCTGCCAGCCCGCAAGGAGGAGATCAGCAGGAGTCTGAACATGCCTTCTGGCAGGTCCTGAGCCTGATGAGGCAACTCAACGGGTTCATGGACCCTGTAATCGCCCCCCGAGAAGGCAAGGACACAGTCTTGGACGAAGTGTTCGACGTTCGGAAAGCCCTTAAGTCCAGTGCGGCTCTGCCCTGGTCTCGGGGTCTGAAGAGTGCCAGAGCCAGGGCCAACGCCCAGCTCGCGATTCTTGCCTCCTCCAGTCGTTCCTCTGCCGGGAACAAACTCATCCCTCCTCCTCGTCTCCAGCAGAGGAGGTATTTTGAGATCTTGGGTGAGTCCAGTCTCGCTCTTCCTCTTCATCACTCCGTGGAGGAGCTGGCGAAGGGAGTTCCCCTTGAGAAGCTCTCTGCCCGGCAGGTGTCGTTCTCGGCGTCGGAGATCCTGAGCCATGAGAAGGTCGCGAAGTGCGCCATGCAGGCTACTTCGTGGGTGGATTTATGGCTAGGAACTCTGGGCATCCTATTGCGCTCCGAGGACTTGTCTTAGGAGACCAATAGGAAGGCCCTGGAGACCTTCTTACTCTCGGGCACCCGCTCCATCGAGTTCTTGGCGCACCAGGTTACCACCCTGTGGGCCAACTCGGTGTTGAAGCGGCGCGATGCGGTGACCGAGAGATTCCATCCGAAGGTCCCCGCCGTGGATGTGTGTAGGCTCAGACATACTTCCCTTCTTGGGGAGAATCTGTTCGAGCCACAGGATATGGAGCGAACGGCTGAGAGGTGGAGGAAATCTAGCACGGACTCCCTCCTCCATAGGGCCCTTACAGCTCGGCCCTATAAGTCTCCAGCTCCGCCGCAACAGCAGCAGCAGCCTCGTAAGGCTCCGAAGCAGGCACCGGCAGTTAAGAAAGTGGTGTCTAAGCCCCAGCCCTTTCCAGCCAAGGTCAAGAGGGGCGGCAAGTCCTCCAGGGGAAGCAAGACTCCTAGGGGTAGCGGCCGCGGCCGCAAACCCTAGAGGTGGCAGTCCCCCTGCGTGTCCACCTGTGGGGGGATGCCTTCGGCGTTGCGTCCGCAGGTGGCAGCAACACGGGGCCGATGCTTGGACGGTTTCAGTGATCGGCCAAGGCTATCGCGTCCCGTTCACAACATCTCAACCTCCCCTGACAGCGAATCCAGTGTCGTTGAGCTCCTATGCCACGGGGTCGGCAAAGGGGCTGGCCCTTCGGGCCGAAGTCGAGACCATGCTCAAGAAGGGTGCTCTCCAGGAGGTCGTCGATGGCTCCCCAGGCTTCTTCAGTCGACTCTTTCTTGTAAAGAAGGCATCTGGAGGCTGGAGACCTGTCAGCTCTGAACGGGTTTGTCAAGTAAACCCAGTTCAGCATGGAGACAGCGGACACGGTCAGACTTGCGGTGAGACCACAAGACTTCATGTGCACGCTGGATCTAAAGGACGCGTACTGTACTTCCAGATCCCAATCCATCCGTCTTCCAGGAAGTACCTAAGATTCTGCCTAGACGACAAGATCTACCAGTTCAAGGTGCTGTGTTTCGGTCTCTCCACAGCTCCTCAGGTGTTCACCAGAGTGTTCACCCTGATTTCATCTTGGGCGCACAGGAACGGAATTCGTCTCCTTCGTTATCTGGACGACTGGCTGATCCTAGCAGACTCGGAGTCGACCCTTCTTCGGCACGGAGACAGGCTTCTAGGTCTTTGCCAGGATCTGGGGATCGTGGTAAACCTCGAGAAGTCCTCTCTGCAGCCGTCCCAACGACTGGTTTATCTAGGCATGCTGATAAGCACCAATCTCCACAAAGCCTTTCCATCAGACGACCGGATAGCAAGGCTGAGGAGGGTGGCGGAACCCTTCCTCAGGCGAGAAGAGCTCCCCGCCCAGTCGTGGTTGCGTCTCTTAGGTCACCTGTCCTCCCTGGCTCGTCTGGTTCCAAACAGCCGCCTCAGGATGAGATCCCTGCAGTGGCGGCTCAAGTCCCGGTGGAATCAAGGATCCGATTCCCCGGACATTCTGGTCCCGATAGGATCTTTGGAACGGACGGACTTGCGGTGGTGGCTGGTCGACGAGAACCTGCGGAAGGGAGTGAGTCTTCTCGTCCTCCCCCCGGAATTGACTCTGTTTTCGGACGCGTCAAAAGAAGGGTGGGGGGCGCACGTTCTGAACCAGAGGGCCTCAGGCCTTTGGTCAGAATCAGAAAAGTGCCTGCACATCAACCTGCTAGAATTGAAGGTCGTCTTTCTGGCTCTTCAGCAGTTCCAACGGACCCTGGCGGGTCACTCCGTGGTGGTGATGAGCGACAACACCACGGTAGTGGCTTATATCAACAAGCAGGGAGGCACTTTTTCGCAGCAGCTATCCCATCTTGCAGTAGAGATTCTGAGGTGGACCGAAGTCCACTATAACAACATCAGCTCGCTTCATTCCTGGCAAGAGGAATGTGCTCGCCGACAGTCTGAGCAGGGCCTCGCAGATAGTGAGTACCGAGTGGTCTTTGGATCCTCAAATAGCCAACAAAGTCCTGACTTTGTGGGGTTCCCCGACCGTGAATCTGTTCGCGACAGCTTTGAATTTCAAACTGCCCCTGTACTGCTCCCCAGTCCCGGACCCAAGGCACTCTGGCAAGATGCTTTCCAACAACGGTGGGACAACATCGACGTGTACGCCTTCCCACCGTTCTGTCTGATGAGAAGGGTACTCAACAGGACCAGACTATCGGTCAACTGTTCGATGACTCTGGTAGCTCCGCTATGGCATCACGCGGAATGGTTCCCGGACCTTCTGCAGCTCCTGACGGAGCTCCCGAGGGAACTTCCTCCACGACACGAGCTTCTCAGACAACCCCACTCCGATGTCCCTCACAAGGACGTGGCCTCGCTTCGGCTTCACGCCTGGAGACTATCCAGCGTCTCCTCACGGAGAGAGGCTTTTCGCAACAGGTTGTGGAGAGAATGTCTCGGCACCTGCGAAGGTCCTCTGAGGGAGTCTACCAGGCGAAGTGGAGAGTCTTTTGTGGTTGGTGTCGTGGGAGGGGTATCTCTCCACTCGATGCCACTATTCCAGCAATAGCGGACTTCCTCGTTTATCTGCGGGAGGAAATGCGCCTTTCTGTCTCGGCAGTGAAAGGCTATCGCTCAGCCTTAGGCTTGGCCTTCAGGCTGAAAGGCGTGGATATTTCTTCCTCGCTAGAACTCTCTCTACTCATACGTAGCTATGAGCTTACCTGCCCCCAGTCGGAAGTGAGACCTCCTCCTTGGAACGAGGTTCGGGTCCTCAGGGGTCTTAAGAGACCTCCCTTCGAACCGTTACGCCAGGCCTCCGATCGCCACCTGTCTTGGAAGACGGCTTTCCTGCTCGCTTTGGCTTCGGCCAAGCGGGTTAGTGAACTTCATGGTCTCTCGTACGACATTGCCCATTCAAGGGGATGGGGGGAGGTAACGTTCAGGTTCGTCCCTGAGTTTGTAGCCAAGACTCAGAATCCTGGAGTGCCGGATCCTCGGTTTGACTCTTTCAGGATCGCGAGTCTCCGCTCTGTAACAAGCGACCCAGACCAGCTGCTACTATGTCCAGTGAGGTGTCTGAGGCACTACTTGAAGAGAACGGCTGCAGTCCGTCCTCAGGTGCGAGCATTGTTTGTGAGCACAGGCAGGACGAAGAGGAGGGTCACCAGGAACACCATCTCAGCTTGGATTCGAAGGGTTATCCACCATGCCTTGAATCCAGGCCCTCCTCCGTCACGTCGCCCTAGGGCACACGATGTCAGGGGTGTTGCTACGTCCCTGGCCTTCAAGAGAAACTTCTCTGTGACTCAGGTACTTCAAGCTGGGGTCTGGAAGCGTCAGACGACCTTCACAGCCCACTACCTGCAAGACGTGACCCACAGGAGCCTCTATACGTTTTCTATCGGCCCTGTGGTGGCTGCACAACAGCTGGTCTAACCTCAGGCTCCTTTATGGACAAGTAGCAGTGGGTTGAGAGCGTTGTTACCCGGTTTTAGTCTGCGTGAATGAAAGAGTATGTCTGACCCTTACTTCTTTCTTCATTCTCCCCTCTCTTGGGGAAGCAGCATCCTGGTCCTCGCATAGCTGACCTCGACCTCTGCAGGTAACCCATGCTTCCTTGTGCTCCTAGTATTAAGCTTAATACTGTTGCGTCTCCCATACCTTGACGAGGTGGTATTGGGAACGTCCTATCCTAGATTCCTATCTAAAGGTCTCAAGGTCAACTTCATAGGACGAGTCACACCTTCCTCCACACACAACTTATGTAGGCCACTCGTTCCTAGTGAAGCAAGGAACTTGTGAAGTGCAGGTGCTCCTTCTCTCAAGTGCTGCTCACTGAGGGATTGAGTCCCCGGGCAAAGCCGAAGTCAGTAAGGCTGGGGACTTTCCACCCTTCCTAAGGGTTAAGTCGCCCAATGTAAATAACGTGGTTTGTATTTCGGTTACGGATCAAATGACAAATTCGAAGATAATTTGTATTTTTCCTAACCATACAAACCTTAGCTATTTACACATATTTGCCCGCCATCCCTGGCCCCCAAGTCAAGTCCTACCTCTAAGTGAAGTGAAGCAAATTACCGGTGTGTGGGGGGGGGAGGGGTAGCAAGCTACCCTTCCCCTACCCCCTGCTAACTAGCGCGGGGGTAATTAACCCTCGTTAAAAACTATTGGCTCGTAATTTCAGCTACGCTAAAAGGTAAACCCAATGTAAATAGCTAAGGTTTGTATGGTTAGGAAAAATACAAATTATCTTCGAATTTGTCATGTTTAATATTGATCATTTGTATAACTTGGATCCTGAGTTAATGGAACATTTTACTACAGTACTTCATATCAGTCAGTTACAAAAATATTGGGGTATAATAGATGATTAATTAATATAATCTAATTACTTATACATTGAGAGAGAAGTATTGAGTTTTCTAATATTGTAAATGTTACTTTTACTTTAATTAGTACTTGAAAGGTTCCTTATAATTTTTAGACAGTTTTGTGCATACCAATTGATACCATAATTTATATTTGTTAATTAAAGCTAGTTTCAATTTTAGAATGCTATTTTAGCAAGCTTGGGAAAAAAATCAGTTTTGTATAGTCATTTAGATTTCATGATAATACTTTTATAAACTGAATCTATTGCTCCTATGTGTGCTTGTTTGTACTGTATTGATTTTCAAGAAAGAATAACTATGAAGAGCAAAGTGATTTTTTGGTTTAATTTTATCTAATGTCAGTTTTTATGATATTTTATTACATGTTTTAGGTCTTATTTGTCCTAAATTGTAAGATGAGAAATTCATAAAGTAATTTATTTCAGGATAAAGTTGGTCGCTCGATTGAGATAAACAAATGACTGACGGGTGATGTAATGGGGATGGCCATTAAGGAAACTTCTGTTCTACTGGGCTAGTGGAATTTTGGATCTGGGACTTCAAGAACGAAAAAACATGCCATGGTTTTGGGTGTGGGGTGAATTAATAATTTTCAAAATTCTTATGAAGATCTGTTTACAAGGAGGCTCTAAGTAATTTGATATTGCCTACTTAGTCTGTTAAAATTAGTTGTTAAAATTCAACTGCAAAATAATTTTATATAAATCTAAAATTTTCTTGCTGCCTATACCATTTAGTTTTCTTCTTACTGATCAAGTCTTATCATAAATGTTACTGTCACTTTTTTATTTGAAAATTTCAACAAAGAACAAAAGCGTAAAATTAAGTTCTGCTTTATTTGCAACTTGAAATATCACGGAATTTTTTTGCTATCTTGTGTCATACTAAATTTACTAGAAGCCTCCATATTAAATCTCTCTCTCTTTCTATAGTATTGTAATCAACTGAAAATTTTACTTGTAAATTTTTTTTTGCATATATACTAGGTATAAGAATGTTGGTATTGCCCTGTTTTATTAGGACTATGGAAATATGTTATAATTTTCAGTTATGTTCACTTAATTTTTATTTGATTTGACCACACTGCTTGTATGTTTGCCATTCTTTTAAGCATATGTGGGTTAATGTTTTTATTCTACCTGAATTTGTACTTCTGGATAATTAGTAGCCATAATTTCCAAATAGTATTTGAAGGGACACAAACACATGAGCATAGTACTATTATAAATAAAAAAAAACACATTAGCTAAAACCTTTGGTACTAATATTAAATGGCTAGTTTTTTACAAACAAGCATTGTGGTATCCTCAGGCTCACTTTTTTTATTTCTTTTTATGAACAAGACAGAATTTATTCAGTCTGATTATATGTAATGTATATTTTTAAAATGATATATTACCACTGTCCAGATATTTGATCTCGACTTAGTTTAATATATTCTAATAACTTGAATTTCAACAGATCACCAGTTGCTCAATCAGGTGAGATCCTACTGTGTGATGATCTTTTTCATACAGTGATTTATATTCTTCATTGTATTTCTATGATACCATGCTCTTGGTTTTGTTTCTCTTCCCATTATGCCCTCCTATTTTGTAAATATTTGCTGTTCATTAACCTTTGCAACACAGCATATGCACCTTGATGACACGAAGACTATTATGATTGTTATCCTTTTTTTTCGGAGTTCTTTGCATAGATGCTGCATTTCTGTGAATAACCAAGTTTCATCAGCAGTAATTTAGTTCCACTTTTGCTTTTCTGTTTGGTGTGAGGTCTGCTTTTGATGTTGAATAATCTGGAGAATTTACTTGACATACATTACATGTATTTGGTTAGATCATCGTTCTTACCTCATGTTAATTGACTGGTTTGAACATATGATGGTAGACCTTGCTAAGCTATTAAGTTTGTTGTTGCTTTCTGGTTATATATGATGGTTGTTTCCAGAAAGTTATTCTCTCAGAGAATCTGTGTTCGAGGTCTTTAGAGTCCTCTGTAGACTTTTTTCATGGCTCTTGCTGAAAACTGATTCTGTATTTGATCAACGGTTAATTGTTGATGGTTTGATTAGTTGGAAGTACTAGCGTCTTTAAAATGCAAGGATTTCTGCAAAATTCTAAGGCTATGTAATTTGAAAATTTATTTCATAAAGTTTAATTATCTTTCCAAGATATATTTGTGTTTATATATGTGATGATTTCACAGCTTAGTTTCCTTTAGATCTCAGTTTTTCTTAAGGCTTCCTGTTTGTCTCCTCTTTAATGAATATTTAAATTGGAGAATTGAAAGGTTTCATGAAATCAGTATCAACCAATAACTACTTAATAATGGTGATAATTTCTCATGTTGGTTTCCTGGGATATTCACCCTAAGGGCTCCCAGTATGTCTATGTTTTCCTTTTTTGTGACTTGTTATTAGTTGTAAAAGTTTTTATGAAAATTTTGTAAATGGTTATGATCATCCCATATCAACTAAAATCATTTTCCTTTATACTTAGTTTTGCAAAGTTTTAGAATATTTTTCCAAGTTTCAGGATTATGTCTGACTTGGGGGATTTTTTAGGCCACTATCTGATAGTTTTGAATGGGCCAGTCTGTTTTCAAGAGATTTAAAATTTGTTAATGACTTGTTTTTGTTAGGAGTTGATACTGCCTGGTTTAAAGTATTTCCTAGAGTAAATTCTGATACCCTGTGTTTGTTCTTGGGCCTGTTGAGTTTAGGCATTCCTTGCTCTATAGAGCTATTTGTGAACAATCCTTGTTTACAGATAAGTCTGTTTTAGAGACAATTTTTCTGTCACTTCAAGGTATAAAAGTCTCTCCTTAATATTCAGTCTTTTTGGGGATCACTTTCTATTTATAAAAGAAAGTTCTTAGAAAGTTCCCCTTCTTTTATGAATTTTTCTTTGGACAAAAATTTGTTATTGGTTAATGTCTTGATTTACCAAGCATTTGTTATTCTACTCTTTATTCCAATTTGCTTAATACTTCTTTCTTAGAAGTTTTATTTGAGGAACATTTTAGTCATGGATTGTGGAGAAATTCAGGCTACTTTTTTTGTTTTTAGATTATTTGGTATTACTCTATGCAGTAATCTGGGAATCCTTTATCTATTGAGTTATTCAAGGTTTTTCATGATTCAATAAGGAATCTAGGCACTTATTTGATTTTCCAGTTATTAATATTCCTGGTTTCTTCAGAACACTTGTCTATGGAATTATTTGGGTTTGGTTTCTTGATCTATTTAGTTATTCCTGACCCTTCTTTGTCTTAGAAGTTATTTTGGACACTTTTTGTCTCTAGTGTTATTTAGAACACTTCTATGGGGTTGTCTTGAACACTCATTGGATAATGAATTTATATGGAGTTATTTGAATCACTCTATTGCCTATGGAATTATTTAGAGCAATCCTTTGTGCATGAAGAGACTTGCTACACAACTCGGTCTAATTAGTTATTTTGTTCACTCATTGGATGGATTATTTCATGCCACTCATTGTTTTCTTGTTTCTATTCAAGTTTCATTTTTTCAATCACTCTTGTTTTCAAGAGTTTGAGTTTTCTTATTAATCTTTAGGCTCCAGAGTTATCTGGCATTGCTCTATGAATTCAGATCTAATTAGCAATATCTATGTAATTGGTGGATTTAAGATTTATACATATGTTTAATAATTTTAGTTTTATGTTTTTTTTTAGAAATTTAAAAGAGGACTTCTGTATCAATGGAATTCAAGGTATGTTACATGTAGCACCTTATGTTTTTCTTCCTATGTTTTCTACTTAACAATCACAAAACTTTTTCTTTCCTTTTATTAAGAATAATGTATTCCCCTTTTACAATTCCTTGTTTTCTAAGAATGAAAGCAAACTAGAATCCTTTTTTTATCCGTATGTTAAAGATAAAGAATAGTATGGTATTTTATATTTCTTAATCTTAGTGTGTGAATAATTATTGAATATTAGTCAAACTTTGTCCCAGTACCCATCGAATAATTATTGAATATTAGTCAAATTTTGTCCCAGTACCCATCGAATAATTATTGAATATTAGTCAAATTTTGTCCCAGTACCCATCGAATAATTATTGAATATTAGTCAAATTTTGTCCCAGTACCCATCTTCCCTTTGATCTTTTGTACTGCTTTACAACAGTTGCGCTCTCTCTCTCTCTCTCTCTCTCTCTCTCTCTCTCTCTCTCTCTCTCTCTCTCTCTCTCTCTCTCTCTCTCTCTCTCTCTCTCTCTCTCATTAAGAAACTTAAAGTGAGAGAGAAGTAATGGAGAGCTAGCTAAGGAAACTTAATAGATTTAAAGTTAAGGAAAGTAATGAAATATAGGTCAGTGAACATCCATTGAACAAGAAGATTACGGAGCATTGGTTGGGGAGTCTTAATGTCATAGGATGTAAGTCACTGAAAGGCTAGATAGGAAATACTGTAGGATATATCTCCGTAGTGGCATAGTACCATCAATGTACCTCTGGTGGTGCGTTGTAGTACGTTCCATGTGGCACTTTCCTTAATACCTTACCTGCACTGGCACATTCATTCTAACCCTAGCTGCTTTTACACATTCCTCCTGACCCTAGCAGCACTTACACGTTCCTTCCGACCCTACCTGCACTTACACATTTCTTCTGACCATAGCTGCACTTACACATCTCTTCTGACCATCGTTGCACTTCCATATTCCTATTGACCCTACCTGCACATACACATTTTTTCTGATCTTAGCTGCACTTACTTTAGATCCTTCTCATTTAACTCTGTTCATGCTTCCTATCTTCCATTACTCTGTTCATTCTCATATCTTATTACTGTGTAACTGCAGCTGTATTTGTAATGGTATCCCCCTGTTGTAGTTGAACATAAGATATTTGTATGTGAATGGGAATGTACTTGGAGCAAAGATTAATGATATTAAAGGCTATAATGTCAGGTTGATGTTATGGATTTAAGGGAAACAAGTATTTTTGATAAAGTGTCTGTAACATTTTAAAGTCAACTCCTAAAACTTTGATTGATTATTTATGAGTCACTGACCTTAGATCTATTGCTAGAAATGAAAGAATCTAATTGGTGTGACCGTTGGCTGATATTAGAATGGATATTTCTTTAATTAGGAGTTTTCTGGGGCGGCCTGTGACGGCCGGTGAGAAAGGTCCTTCCTTATACCTTTCCTAATATAAATCTTCCAAATATACTAGAGAAAGATAAAAGCATGGAATGCAGAGGTTACAACCCTCGCGCGAACACCTTGTAGGTGTCGTGTATTAAACAAAGGCGTGTGTAAACCACTATTCACAGGTTGTCTTCCATTTAGATAATCCCTTCATCAATGGGGAGGGCCGTGACAGGCCCTAGATAACATGGTTGAACTCCCCAACGACACCTACCACGCGTGCCCTCTAGGACATCCTTCTGTAATTGGACTTGCAGCAAGCATAGTTTTTTTTGGGCACAGTGTTTTTTCGAAGAGTTTCTCGTTATTTCAACATGACTGACGTTGTTACTTCACCCTTACCAATGTTAAGTACCATAGTTTGTTTTGGCAGCTTTTGGCAGTACCGGGCATTTGTTCTATTTCCATTATGGTGGTTTTTAGTTTTGGAAGCGATTGTCCTGCCGAGGTATCGGCAGCCATTTTGGGTATGTTCGCTTCGGTAAATTTTCTAGTTATTTTTGCCCATCTGGTACTCTGTCAGCTAGGTTATATCACTTACGTTTTATGGCCTTTTATGTTATCATTAATTATTATTAATTTTTACTATGGTATTTATTTGCTTGCAAGTCCAATTTGGACCTACGAAGAATAGCGATTTAAGATAGCGTTTTAAAGCATAGTAATGATTTAAAGCTTAGCGATTTAGTCTGTTAATTTGTACCCTCCTGGAGGGTTCGTTTTAGACTATATCCTTGTTTATTTGTTACGTTGTCGTTATTCTTCGTTATTACTATTACTAAGAAAAGCAATCAATTTTATTAATTTTCTTATTTATTGTGTGATGTTAATTTTTAATATGTAACCTTGAGAGCGAAAGCATAGAGTGCTCGTTCCCTGTTCTACAGGTATGAGTTATCCTTTCTCTCGTTTTCTTTGAGTAAGAGAGGTGAATTTCCCGTTCTCTGTTTTTATACGATCACGGGTTATTCAGGCCTCCTCTCAGTATCAGAATTGATGATAGTACGTTTAATATTATAAACGATTTATTGATGTGGTTACTGTTAATATAGCTAACACTATTATTAGGTACGTTAGTGTATGAGTCATTAATTGGGGTCGTTTTATACCGACACCCTTAGCTCCGCCTTGAGTTATGCTTAGCTCCGCCTTGAGTTATGCTTAGCTCCGCCTTGAGTTATGCTCCGCTATAATGGATACTCATTGGGTGAGAACTAGTTATCGTTCCGGAGCAGATTTTTGGAGTGCAACGGTGAAATCCGGCACTCGGACTCCGGCTGAAGCCTTTTACACACGAACCTTTGTCATGTTTGATCACAATTACACCGTTAAGGCCCCCGTTTTCATCGTATCTCCGGCTTCACTGGAGATAACTCATTCATTGAGGATAATGTTATCGTACCGGAGACGGTCACGATATCACGATGACGGGCCTTTGCTACCGGACCTCCGGTAAAAACAGAGATCAAGCAGGAGTCCAGAACCGGAGTTAACAGTGTGATACCGATGAAGTTTAGAGATTCATGCTACGTGGTTACTGGTTTCTATTATAATTTCTTATTTTATTAAGGTGTTAGCTACTACCATACTCACACATTAATTAAGAGTTAAGTGTTTCTGATTCATAAGTCAATGACAAGAATCTCAAGGAACATCCAGACTTATGTCTTCTTTCTTTTTACAGAAAGTCCGCTGCACTGCCAGGGGCTGCTCCGCTGCCTTTACTGATCCCATGGGCCATGATCTATGCCGGGCCCATGCCCATTGCGCCATATCCTTCTCTCGGGAACCGGGACAAGCCCCCTATACGATATGGTTTCCGGAGGCATGCATGCTCTGCTATGAGCTGTCAGCCCTACTCCTGAGCGAGGAGGTAAGTTGGTTCTAGTGTCCCTGTTAATATCCTTTGCGAAGAATTAATTGCTCTTTATATATTGACTTCAGTTTTGGCTTCATCATTAATTCCCTCTCTCCTCTTTCAGGCTGATGATGAATCTCTCAGGGAGGCGAGAGCTACTCTCCGGCCTTGGGTGTCAGGGTTTGGGAGGAATGCGCCTGCTGGCGCACCCTATCTCCTTGATGGAGACATGGCTTCTCGCCTATTCCCAGGCTCTACTACTGCAGCAGTTCCACCGGAGACAGCGGCCCCGTTAATTGAAGTGGTTAGAGCAACCATTCTAACTGAGGAAGAGGTTTTAGTGACGGAGGCCGAGCCCTACCTAGGTCTGGACGAGGAACCCATGGATGAGCAGGTAGGTGGTGTTGAGTTGGTGGACCCCCTTTCACCCCACACTCCTTCCTCTACTACTTCCTTTCACGGCTTTGATAAACCTACGGCTTCTCCTCGAGGTCCCTCCGTTCCTGTACGACCCAAGGTGAAGCCACTACGTACCTTTAAGCCTTCAGCTTTGCCATTATCAGTGTCACCGGTTCCGGGACCCTCAAAGGATCCTGATGTTCATATTGCTATACCTAAAACCGTGACTCCTAAGAAGTCAAAGTCTACTAAGTCCAGGGCTTCGTTAGAGGATCAGGCTCGGGAGCCCCCTTTATCCGCCGCCATGGTCAGGGATATTGTGAAAGAACAGATACAACAATATCTTCAACAGTCTAGGGCAGACCGAGGAGCAACAGTCTAGGGCAGACCGAGGAGCTATGACGGAGCTCAAAGATATGGTGGCAAGTCTCATCCGTTCCGGAACTCAGATGCCCCCTCCTTCAGCCCCGGACGCATCGAAGTTACCTCCCTTCGAGAAAAACAACCCTTGGAGGTTTGCCTTACATGCTCCATATATTGATGGTGCCATAACTCTAGAGGGCATAGGCACCCGTCCTCTAGAGGACTTAGAATTTTACCCTCCGGGACTAGAATTCCCATTCAACGGCTTCGTCCGATTGAAAGAACATGCCTTGGTTAGGTTAGACAAGGTACCGAAGGAAACGGTAATATTCCCTAAAGAGCAGGCCCAAGCTTTCTGGGCCAGGACGTTGTCAGACTGGGGTTGCACTAATTCCAAGCTCACCCCACACAAAGGAGCCTACACCATATTTACAGCTTCTCCAGGTATTACCTTGCCTATTACAGATAAAGTGGCAGCTCTTACTTTTCAGGCTATCAAAGAAGGTTCTGCCATGCCGGCTCTTAAAGAGACCGATCCCACCTCCATGCTCATTCCGAGTACCGTTACTATCTGGGATGATGCCCCCGCTACTTTCACAGTAGGGAAGTTAGACCCAGACTGTGCCTCTAATCTGTTCTCCGAGAAGCTTCCTAAATTACCAGATATTCTTCTCAAGACTGAGTTTGAGGCACGGAATAGGTTGGCTAGGTCTCTCCACTCCATTACCTCCGTGGAGTCCCTAACCTCACTTTATCCGACCGAGACCATGTTCCGGGTATTCACAAAGAACCTGTCTCTGTCCTTCCAAATCGACTTACACGAGTTTTGTTCGGCTCGGGTTAGTTGCAGGAAGCACGTTCTTTCTGAGGCCACGATCAGGCATGAACCGAATAGGCTGATAGCTTCCCCCTGCTGGGGTAAGAACCTTTTTCCTCAGGAGGAGGTGAACAAGGTACTACAAGACGCTGCGAGAGCAAATCAAAATTTGCAAGTGAGGTGGGGCCTCACTGCCAAAAAGAGGGTTGAAGGTCAAAAACAAACCTTCTTCAGGAAGAAACAGAGGTTTGCCCCTTACAAGACGAGCCGAGGTCACTACCAACAATCGCCGATTGCCCACTCGTCTTCACAGTCTCCCACTGCTTCGTCTCTTCTACAGCTGAAACACCCTCAACAGGTGGTCTACCTCACTGCTCCCCCAGGTACCCAACCCAACCCCGTTTGGATGCCCTCACCCGCATACAACCCTAGCTACGGACCCTCAGGTCCCTTTCGTGGACACCAGAGAGGTAGCTACAGGGCTAGAGGACAGTTCCGTCAACGAGGCGGACCTAGGACAAGGGGTTCTCGAGGAGGGAAAGAACCTAGATTCACTCCCTCGCAATGATATAGTTCCGGTAGGGGGGAGACTTTACCACTTTCGAGACCGTTGGACCTTCAGTCCGTGGGCTCACAGCATAGTCTCCAAAGGCTTGGGGTGGAAATGGTCACAAGGTTCTCCTCCTCCACCAGTGACCTTCTTCCAGAGACCCACAACCATTCTGAGAGAGTACACCACCGAGTTACTACAGAAAAAAGCAATCAAACGGGTTCGATCGCTGAAGTTCCAAGGCCGCCTGTTCACAGTTCCGAAGAAAGGCTCGTCGGCATTGAGAGTGGTCCTGGACTTGTCAAAGCTAAATTCTTACATCCTCTGCGACAAGTTCCGGATGTTGACCATCTCTCAGGTACGTACCCTGCTTCCCCGTGGGGCCGTCACCACCTCTATCGATCTTACCGACGCCTATTATCACGTACCAATAGCTCGAAACTTCTCTCCTTACCTAGGTTTCCGTCTAGGCAGGAAAGCCTTTGCATTCAAAGTCATGCCCTTCGGCCTCAACATTGCACCCAGGATATTCACGAAACTGGGAGAGACAGTGCTAGAACAACTCAGGAACCAAGGGATTCAGATCGTTGCTTATCTGGACGATTGGCTTATTTGGGCTCGGTCAGCCCTGGAGTGCAACAGAGCTACGAAGAAAGTACTTCGTTTTCTCGCCAACCTGGGATTTCGGGTCAATCTCCAAAAATCCCGCCTACTTCCATCAGACCGCTTCGAATGGTTAGGCATACAGTGGGACCTTGCACCGCACAAGCTGGTTCTACCTCCCAAAAAGGTAAGAGAAATAGCTTCCAAGGTCAAGAATTTTCTAAAACACAGACAGGTGTCCAGAAGAGCCTTAGAAAGAATCCTCGGCCTTCTTCAATTCGCTTCAGTAACAGATCGCCTATTGAAAGCCAAACTCAAAGACATCAATCGAGTTTGGAGAAAGAGAGCCACAGTACCTTTAAGAGACAAGGTCTCGAAAATCCCCTCTGTCTTGAAAATGAGATTACAGCCATGGTCCGAACCGAAGAACCTTTCCAAATCGGTTCCTCTTCAATTCCCACCCCCACAAGTGACAATTCATACAGACGCGTCTCTGAGTGGATGGGGGGGTTACTACGAACGTCAGATGTTTCAGGGCTCTTGGTCACCCGCCATGAAACACTTCCACATCAATGTTCTCGAAGCCATGGCAGTGTTCTTGACCCTGAAGAGGCTCTCTCCTCCGAGGTCGACCCACATCAGAGTAGTGTCAGACAGCACAGCCGTAGTACACTGCATCAACAGAGGAGGATCCAAGTCGCCCAACCTGAATCAGATCCTGGTCGCTATCTTCACCTTGGCAGCAGAAAAGAACTGGTTCCTGTCAGCAACCCACCTAGCGGGAGTCCAGAATGTGATAGCGGACTCACTATCCAGGACGAAACCACTGGAATCAGAATGGTCTCTGGACATAATTTCATTCCGGTGGATACTCAGGCTGGTTCCGGGCCTTCAGGTAGATCTATTCGCAACTCAGATGAATCACAAACTTCCTTGTTATGTGACACCAAACATGGACCCTCAGGCTTATGCCATAGACGCATTAACCCTGGATTGGAACCATTGGAGGAAGATTTACCTATTTCCACCAGTGAATCTTCTAATGAAAGTATTGCACAAACTACGCTCCTTCCGGGGGACAGTGGCCTTAGTAGCACCTCACTGGCCAAAGAGCAGTTGGTTTCCTCTCCTCCTCGAGCTGAAATTCCGACCCTTCCGGATTCCATTCCCCAAACTAACCCAAGTAATTCAAACACAGACTGTGTCAGATTCCTCAAGGATAGCCAAAACCCTAACTTTGTGGACTTCATGAAGTTTGCAGCTCATAAAGACGCAAACATTGACCCGGAAAACGTTCTCTTCATCGAAGCGGACAAAAGGGACTCGACAATTCGTCAATATGATTCGGCTGTTAAGAAATTATCAGGTTTCCTAAAGAATTCAGACCACACTCGTATGACTCCGAATTTAGCCATCTCGTTCTTTAGGTTCTTATTTGACAAGGGCTTGGCAGCTAGCACTATAACTACCATCAAGTCAGCTTTGAAGAAGATATTCCTGGTTGGGTTTAACATTAACCTAGCTGATTCCTATTTCTCATCTATTCCAAAAGCATGTGCTAGGCTTCGGCCGTTGGATCGGCCGCAAAAAGTCTCTTGGTCTCTGAACAATGTCCTCAAACTCGCGTCGGAACAATGTCCTCAAACTCGCGTCGGACACTGACAACGAGTCCTGCTCTTATATCACTCTGCTTAGGAAGACGTTATTTCTATCAGCTATGGCCTCAGGTGCTAGAATCTCAGAACTAGCAGCGCTCTCACGTAACCCGGAAAACATAGATTTCCTCCCTACAGGCGAAGTACTGCTTACCCCAGACAGAGTTTTCCTAGCTAAAAATGAGGACCCGCAAAATAGGTGGTCCCCTTGGAAGATCATCTCTCTTCCCCAGGATCCTTCGCTGTGTCCAGTCACTACTCTCAGGACCTTTTTAGCTAGATCTGCCACCCGCTCGTCTGGCCCCTTATTTATCAGGGAACAAGGTGGTACTTTGACCATTCAAGGTATCAGACAACAAATCCTCTACTTCATTAAACATGCTAACCCGGAATCATTTCCCCATGCTCATGATATACGGTCAATAGCTACCTCTATCAATTACTTCCAGAACATGGACTTTGATGACCTTAAAAAATACACGGGTTGGAAATCTCCTATGGTTTTCAAACGCCACTATCTAAAGAACTTACAGGCCCTTAAATACCCTACGGTTGCAGCGGGGAGTCTTATCTCCCCCCATTAATCTCTGATTATTTCTTTATTCCATCTCTTCTCTCCTCCCTCCTGACCACCTCTCACACCACGTCGCCACTCTCCTGGGTGGTTCGTTAGCCCTAAGTTATTTTGCCATGTTTAATTGTTATGATTTAACTGTTATTGTAATTACCATTCCTGTAAAGTTTAGATATGCTTAGACATGTAAGGTTGATACCTTTCACGACGGGACACTCAGGTGATCCCTGGTCCTCATATTATTTTAGCATTACATCCCCTATGCCTATGGCTAGTTTATGATTTATGTTTACTTACAGTATTATATTATTGCCTTACATGGTGTTTGTTTTCTCCTTATTATGTTATTAATTTATTGGGCTTGGAAGGCATTCTCTGGTACATTCTCACCGGCCGTCACAGGCCGCCCCAGAAAAGGGATTTTGACGAAGGAAAAATCTATTTCTGGGAAGAGGCCTGTGACGCCCGGTGAAACCCTTCCCGGTTATTTGATACGGACCCCACCCCTCTTTTTTCCTTGCCAAGCCATATGTTCTTGCAGAAGGATGTCCTAGAGGGCGCGCGTGGTAGGTGTCGTTGGGGAGTTCAACCATGTTATCTAGGGCCTGTCACGGCCCTCCCCATTGATGAAGGGATTATCTAAATGGAAGACAACCTGTGAATAGTGGTTTACACACGCCTTTGTTTAATACACGACACCTACAAGGTGTTCGCGCGAGGGTTGTAACCTCTGCATTCCATGCTTTTATCTTTCTCTAGTATATTTGGAAGATTTATATTAGGAAAGGTATAAGGAAGGACCTTTCTCACCGGGCGTCACAGGCCTCTTCCCAGAAATAGATTTTTCCTTCGTCAAAATCCCTTTTAAAGAGTAACCTCAGTTAGTAGCTGATTACAGAAAAATAGTTTGCAGTGAATTGCATAGTTAGCTGAAGGTTTTAATTTCTTGGGTCAATAAAACCCTAGTGTAAAGTCTTTTTGCTTAGCTAAATGGAGGAGAAAGAGTTTGGAATCGTATGGTTGTGTAGATAAAAGTGGATTTGTTATCATTTATAAAATTTATTGTATATAAACTAGATGTACTTTAATGGCCATTCTAATCTGAGGAAGCTCCTTTAATTTCCAAGTACTTTTATGTTATCTCTCTCTCTCTCTCTCTCTCTCTCTCTCTCTCTCTCTCTCTCTCTTTTTTGGGGCTACATGAATGTACCTTGAAAAATAATATACTTATTGTTGAAATTAATGGGAGATTTTGTTAACATTTTCCAATAAGTTTGAATTATGAAATTCTCTTTTATGTCAACCTGATGCTCACTTCCAATTTCAGATCTCCCACTCCCCATCCTTATCCTTCCTTATCCCAAATTTGGAAATGTTATAAAAAACAAACTCTCTCCTCATATGGCAGATGAGTCTCCCATTGCCCCCCTCCTCTTTGAGCATCAGCATTTGCCATTTTATTCCTCACCACAAAAAGGGCTGAAGGGTTCATGAGGTAGATCCTGATCTTAACTAGAGTAATCACTTGTTCTTTTAGACTGTTATTTTATTCCCCATGTACAGAACTTGTTCATTCTTTTACTGGTGTCTTGAGAGCTGTAGCTAAAAGTGTTTGATTGATTATATTGTACTTGTCAAAGGCCGACAGCCTGTCTTGGTATACATGTTGGATTTTAGGCTGCTTATTGATCCAGCTGTCTTGTCAGTGCAGGTTTTATTCTGACAGCTAAGTCATGAAAAATTATGGCTGTGTTGTGCCATTATTAACTTGCTCAAAAGCCTCATATTCTTTTAGTTTGTAATGATTTATCAGATTTTAGAATTTGGTTTAAATATTATTCAGATCAAATATTTCAGAATGTTTAAGAAGCTTCCATTGTAGGAGGTTATGTCAAATGTACAGGTTTTGGTGCTATCATTTTAATTTCTATAAAAGTTGTATGCTCTTTGATCAATGACAAAAACATCAAATTTGTTATGAACTGTGTCATGTAAGTAGTGGAAAGTCTATCTAATGTAAAAGGATTGTGATTCAATGTGCTCCAGACATGCTTAGGGTCTTTTTGAAGTTGATATGTAATCAATGATAACTGTTATTTCCAATTTTTTCATAAAAACTTCAAGTTTAAGCATAATTACAGTAAAGTGTTAAAGATTAAAGATAAGTGTACTCAACGTAAATGTTTCAAGGAATTTGGTAAGATGGTCATTTTGAAGTCTTGCATTTCAGAACTTTCTATTATGACGAGATACCTGGGCTCTTTGAAAAGGTGCACAGCTCGGTTCATAAATTCCATTTTGGTTCTTGGCTTGTGTCGTTTGTGCCTATGACATAAAGAAGGGATAAATAACACTGTAATCATTTTTAGATGAATTGTGTAGTAAGTTCTCAAATACAGTATCTTGTCGTTGACGTGAAAACTGTCTTGATGTGTGGATGTGTGAAAGCTAATTTGGCATGAAGAATAGGTTTATAAATGGTTGAAAGAGTCTCGTAAGGTTTGTGGGTTTTTAGTGTGAAATTTCATTGGTCAAGATATGAACGTCCTATTTCCCTAAGATAGCTTTGTTTACGTATCCTCATGACTAGTGTTTGAAAGATGCATTGGTTTCTGGGTAGCTTTTTTGGTTAATACAATACTGATGTGCAGAAATATTCCTGTCTAAACAGTATCCTTTGTTGAGGAAAATTCATAAGTTTGTAGATGTATTAGTATACAGTATTACACCTGCAAAGATCACAATTATTGGAATGTCGCATTCGAACGTTCGTTAATGCTCTATACGAAGGCAATTCATAATCCGATTTACTCCTTTCCTTAATTCCTTAACTCTTTTTATGGTCAGATATTTTAACAATGTATAAAAATTGTAAGATTATTAGAATATACTTTGGATCGTGGCAAGATTCATACGCGACATTTTTTTGTGTAGCCATTTTAGCTTTTGTTCATTTGTTAGATTGCCAAAGCTATTAGGGCAATTTTTCTTTTAATTCATTAGCTAACTGGTATCAATTTATTCTATTTGAAACTAGCTCAAACTTTAACTAGAATTGTAATGACTAAGATACCTCACACTTTTAAGATGGATAGTTATCAAAGTAATAACAAACCTTACTCATTATTTTTTATGAATATCTAATGCAAAAAGAAGGAAAATACTAATGGATGTCTCTAACAAAACTAATGAAATATAAAATTTACAAATTGCATATTGAAAGACGATACAATTTTATGTTAAAGTACAATATTAAAGGTTATATCCTTCAACAAAGACCAACTACTAACCTTTAAGTGATTATTTCTGTAACCACTCCCATTGATGGTACCATTGGTTTAGTTGTTTTCCCTTAAGGGATTGTTAAAGCACAGTTGGACTGGAGTATTTTGAGTATTAAATGGAGAATCATAAGATTAGATTTAAAAGTATTGATGGAGCTACAAAGGGAAGTGAAAATGAAATAGTGACAATTGGGTATTGCATAACTCTTTCTGTTCCACGATGCAGTGTAATAAGTTAACACACTCTCTCTCTCTCTCTCTCTCTCTCTCTTCTCTCTCTCTCTCTCTCTCTCTCTCTCTCTCTCTCTCTCTCTCTCTCTCTCTCTCTCTCTCTCTCTCTCTCTCTCTCTCTCAACTGTCTTGGCAGCATTCCTTTAGCCCTTACTGTAGCTGCACTGGTTTTATAGCCTTCAACTTGACCTCCTCTTTTCCTGCCTTCATTCTTCCATCTTGACATCTAAGCTCTTATAACTTTTACTTCAAAGTGTACCTGCATGGCTTTCTCCGGCTTTATTCCTTAATTCAATTCAATCTCCCTCTTATAAAAACAGGAATCACAGGGCGTTTTTCATTTCGTATAGGTAACGAGATCAATTGTTTTTTATGCTTCTTTTGCTCTTTAAGAATATTATTCATCGCACATCAGTAGACCAAATGGAATAAAACCCAGTATATTTTTATCCTTGCTATCAGTGTCTGATTTAATTGTGATGAGAATATGAAAATATTGAATGCTGGGACTTGGTGCTATGAAAGTGTTATGAATTGCGCTGCAAGGAATGAAGGATTGTTGTGGTAATATTGAGTGATTGGTGTCAGATTCTTATGGAGAAGTTAGGTTGTTCTTTTGAATATTTTCCCTCTACAGACCATGTCCCAAGGTGGACAAGAAAAATCAGCTTTTTGTCATTATTTCCTTGAAGAAGTCACACAAAGGATTTTAGTCATGGCTTTTTATATAGATTGGTACGAATTAAGATTGCAGATTTTTCATAAAGAATTATTGTGGGGTTTTCATTTAAAATTATGTAGCGTAGCTTATGAAGAAGGTGAAAAATATCCTCTTATCAATTAAGTACAACACCCAGACAGTCAGTACATTGGCAAGCTTCAAGCTCTCGTTTCTTCGAAAAACTTTTTTTTCCAAGAGTAGAATCTTCAGGTTCAGAGACCAGATCATATAAAAGATTTACTATTTTAAATTTTTTAAATTGGTCATATTATAATCACAAAAATGTATTCGAGTAAAAAAATCACTTGAAGTTTTAGTATGTCTAAATGTAGATTTTCTGAGATAACTACGTTTTAACAAAAATGTTTAGTTTTTATTTTATTTTATATATAAAAATTATTTTCTCGATTGTAAAGAATTTAGCTATTAATTATGTTTTTTCTAAACTAATCTAAGGAGGAAATTTATTTTCCTAAAGTCACTGAGAAAAAAATGATAGATTTTAATTTGTCTATTTGTTCATAGAGATTTAAGTTTAATGCTTCACCCATTATATTTTCTTGACAATAATTAACTTTTACAGAAGTTATAATTGCTGGTCTTGTTTTTCTCTATTATAAAAAGTTTTCTAGCTTTTTTTTTTTATTCTGAAATATTGGTGAACTGCTGGGTGTTTTGCATTTGATAATCTAAAGATATATTCCCCTTTGATAGTAATTTTTTATAAGTCTTATAGGAGCTTAGAGACTTTTGGGTTTCAAGCAATATTAAAATTATATCTCTAATTTAACATGTGTTCATCTTGTGCTAGTTTCCAGTAAAGAATATCGTACTCAGCGAACGTAATCTCAGTCTCTCTTGTGTGTGTGCTCATTCTGGTAACTTTAAAATGGCATTTTAGACTTCATTTCAGGCTGAGTTAATCTAAAATCCATTAAGAACAAAAATACAGAAATTATCATTGTTTTAATTACTAAAAATAGCTTGAGTATAACTATTTTGACTAATTTAAAGTTAAATATCAATGTAGACAGGTAAGAGACCATATGCTCATGAAAGAATAGTAAGGGATTATGAGGTGAGGATAGTGTAGTGAGAGGTGATAAGATGATAGTATATTAAGAGCTTATCTGCTGAGGACAGTATACTATAGTGAGGGGTTATAAGCTGAAAATAGTATATAAAAGGATTATAAGCTAAGAATAATATCTAGTGGGTTTGACTTTATTAAATTCTGTAGGTGTAAAATTAAGTCATTGGTATTGGTTGTAGGCCTATGTTTCTTAGTAAGATTTACATCAATTTTGAATTAAAACAATCTACCTCAAACTGTAAGTAAATATTCAATTAGAATAATGTTTTAGAACACTATCTGCAATTAGAAAGAAGGCATTTTTTTTCATAAGATTATTTTTTAGTCAAGGTTATTTAAACTCTATATTGTAAATTTTAGAATGATGTGGTTAGTTGTAGTGTTTCTATTAAAACTTTCCAATGCCGTTTTTCCAAGGGTTTGTATTTGAGAACTTTATTACACAGCTAAAATGATTTGAGTGTCGATGTGTAAGATGAATGCGTACTTCGGTCCGATCTGACTGTCTGCTGGGAGAAGTAGCAAGGATGGTCAGGGCAGTAGTCTTGCACGTCTCTTCTCTTTTACCTGACTCAATCATGTGCATGGAATGGCACGAGACTGGGAGGCAACTTGGCATTTGTGAATCTTGTCTGCTTTTGACCGAGCTTCAGGTGTCTGTAGTAATGGATCGTTATAGAATCGCACAAAGGCCTGAAAATGACTTTTACTGATTTTATATTTTCAATTTGTTTTCCATTCTAGAAATATTAATTATGTTCTTATATAAGTGTTTAGATTCATGTTTCATTTAAGAGTCAGCACTATAATTTCTGTAATATAAATGTTTTACCAATTAACTTCAGAAGAATTCTAAGTTATTCCTGGAGCCTTTAAATTACAATCCCATTATCATTGATTGTAAAATTATCAATAAAAAAAAAGAAAAAAAAAAAGAGGAGGAAAAGGAAAGCATTCAAGGGCCTAGTAACATTGTGTCCTAAGAAGAAATCTTTGCATTAAGTGTGTGGTTACTAGGTGGGACAGGGGATGGCCTTGGTGGGCTTTCCTTTTCCTCCTTTTTTATTAATAATTTTATCTTTCTATTAGATAAAGCACTACTTACTATTCACAATCATGAAATGTGTAACCTCAAATGCTGAGCTTCAAACACACCTGTTATTCAAAAAAGAAAATGGACGGTGTCTAGGTAACAAAGAAAACAAGATTTTTTGTCATTCATCGTGCCATATTTGATGTTGGGTGACTTTTAAAACAGACTTCCTTTGTCATATCATGAGCTTAATGCATGACAAATGTCAAGTTTTCTTTGAATCTGGTGTTTAAAGCTTTCAGGAGATGGGGTTTCATGAATTTGATATATGTCATTGACTTCAGTTTGTATTTCAATTATATAACTAAACTTATTACACTGAAACCTGTCTTGTTTGGCATTCAGTCTTCTACAATAAAAGTTTTTACCAAATTTTTAAGTTTTTATATTACCATATACTTTGGTTACCTTATACAAAGTTTCCCATAATAAGGTATACTCTTGTACCTAAAATTCTAATTCAATAGCTTCAAGACTGAATAAGGGGCTTTTGAGGAATATTAACTAATGGAAACAACATGGCCATTAACATTGACTTTAAGTCTTGATAAAAACCTACTTCACAGACATAGTCCAAAATGCAATACCAAGACAGTTTGGCCATCTAGATTTTGTACTTTATTCATAAACAATTTTAATGCTGTTCTCATCCCCATTGGAGGAGGGGTGAACGAACTCTGTATGTGGGGGTTTATTAACAGTCCAAATGAACAAGTGACTAGTTAAGAGAGAAAGGACTATTTCATGAGCCTTTCGGTTCATTTTTCGTGGGGAATAAGATACTTGCTGGTACTCGAAGGGGCAGGGGGGCGTTCAAGGAGAATACTCTGTCATATGAGATTTAATAGAGGGATAATACTTTGCATTGTTATAATTTATTGTAATTTTTTTTTCAAATTTTAATTTTGGTTATTTTTATATATACCAGGGAAACAATTAAAAAAGTAATACCTTTCATATGTATTTTATTTCAGAATCTTTAAGATGTTACAAGTAACTTTTACAATTAAAAGTTACAACAGTTTGATGTACAATATTTTATGGTATACTAAAACATATTACTTGAAAGATCTACAACATATAGAAAATTGGCAACGGACTGGATTATAAGTAGCAGGCACTACGTGCTATAGTCTATTGCATAAGAATTATTGGTACAGTATAGACAAAACTAAGATATAAGAGCTAGGATTCCGAGACAATTTATGGCCAAAAAAGTGGTATACCACTGCTAATAGTATAGCTACATATTAGATAAAGATGGATGGCTCAACATTTTGATGTTAATGATTAGCGATATGCCATACGGACTACTTTTGACATATCCTAGATTCATTATAGCCATTGCTGTGAAAAATTTATTCATGATATCGATAAAATATTTTGATGGCTAATTACAATCAACTTAATCCAAAATGTAAATGAAAATAAGCTGCACAATTATGAGGATTAGTAAAGGGCGTTATTTCTCGATATCCATCATACGAAATTATAAAAGCCTAGGACTACTGAATTTCAAAATTGAAATCGATGGGTAAAACTCATGTTGTACGATACAGCTCAACTATTGGGAGGGGGGGGGGGGGGGCCCTCTGCTCAGTAAACTATTCCTAGAAATGTCTCATTTAACATATACAAGCATAAACAGTATATTGTTGCCATTATCATCAATATTATGAACATTGTGAGCCAGTACATATGTAATTAGGCTTTTTAAGAAACAGTTCTCTGAACTATGTTCAGTCAATCTTTCTCACATAAAACTAGCCTTATCTTTCTCCTATTTATCTGTTTTGAGAAGTGAATATCTTAAACTTTACAACTTCTCATGGGGGGGGGGGGGGGGTTAATTGAGAAATTACCTCCTGTCCAAAAGCCAGGATTGCTCCACTGAAGTGTCACTTTCATAGCAATAAAGAGGTTGATTGTAACTAGCCATCAAAGTACTTTCGTCATTATCATGAATAAATCCTTCACAGCTCGGACTAAAATGAATCTTGAATATGACAAATGTAATCTGTAATTCACATATTAACCACCGACGTCCAAGGGCTGGGCCATCTTATCTTTACTTATTTAAGATCTGTAATTATACCATTAGCACTGGAGTCACTTTCTGCCATATATTATCATTCAGGACCCTACGTCTTGTATCTTAAAGTAGGTTTGTCTTTACCAATAATTATTATGCAATTGACATTATTAAATAGGCCTACTATTTATAACAAAATACTTGATAAAATCATTCCAACTAATATTGTTATAAGTTATACAACCATTTCAAGTTTAAAGCAAGTATCTAATAAATTCGTCACTGAAAAAAGTTATTTGTTGTATATAAAAAGAAACTGGTTTTAAGCATTTGATATCCGCTTCAATATCTAAATGGAAAAATGTCAATTACCCTTTTCAAAGTGCACCCTATTTGTATGAAAATATTTTTTTTAGATTTGCAAAGCAATTTTACCTATAAAGCCACTTACAAAGATCTATTACAATTTAAAATTTCTACCACACCAATACCCTATGATTTCTGTAAATTACTTTATTTTCAAAGTAATAACCTTTAAAATGCTACGTTGATAATAATTTTGTGAGCATACACCATGGTGCTATAAAAACCCATACTTTTTCTCTTTGAGCTTCCCTATAGGTAATTATTCCGCCCATTATCCTATATCGATCATGAACTAATTTTTTCCACACGCAGCAGTGCCCTAGGTGCAATTCCTTCCTTCCTATATCCCTTTAACCAGCCTACTTCTCAAGAATCAAAAGTCAGTGCACTCTTTAAAAAAAATTTCATTTTGACCCTTTCATTAGGTGTAAATAGTACTTTAAGCCTTTCAGGAATAATCTTCAAGTTTTTTGTTAAAACCACTCGTGAAATGTTGCTTTAAAACTACTTCGATGATGGTTTCCTTCTCTTAAGGCAATCATGGAAAAACTAATGCTTCTCTGGAACTCGAATTATATCACTATTCCCTCTTCTTTGATATAGATTTAATTAGTAAAATGCTACAAACTACAACGGTTATTAACTATACAGGATACACTCTAGACTAAGAACAAGGCTGTTAATTGAATCTTTTGTATAACGAATATACAAAGCTTAAAACCAGCTGACATTTTAATAGCAATTTTGTATTTTGCTTGGAAACAAATGACCTTTAACTGGATTAAAGACAAATAAATAGGGTTTACTACTGCAAACAAGCATTTGGAAGGTTACACATGACCATTAAAATAGGTATTTTGGGAAAACAATTAATTTCTTATTAAAATACATTTGATATGAAGTTATGAGATTAAACTTGCAAACAACTTTTGGAAAAAAAAAAGTTTCCAATCTAAACTTATTTTGAAACAGGTATATTTTATTGTGAATATAACCTTAATTCAAAAAAAAAAAAAAAAAAAAAAAAAGAGAGAGAGAGAGAGAGAGAGAGAGAGAGAGAGAGAGAGAGAGAGAGAGAGAGAGAGAGAGAAATTATATTAGTCTTCTAATGCTTAGGAATAAAATTCAAGACGTTAGATACAAGGATTTCTTACACAAATATTGTCATTCAATTCAGGACTTTCCTTTGCTCCCTGTTACACAAGATTGATGAATTACTTGGTCGCACAATACGTAAACATATTAGATAAAACGTGAAATCTTTACAGAGCACACTTAGTTCTTCCTTTATCTGATATATTTAAAAAATAATTCTAGCACTGTCTCTCTATGTAATTTTCAGTTAGTTAGAATGTCATAACATGAGAAGAAAATATGATGGTTTTTTTAAACATAAGAGCCAAATTCATCAGTTATTACTTTTTTACACTTCTGATACATTTATAATACTACTACTGTACTTATACATGTGTTAATGGCTAGAATATGATAAGCTATTCTCCCCACCCTCATGAAAAAGTGACTTTTTTTTTTTTTTTTGTCCAATAGCTCCTGGAGCAAATCATCTTAACCTTTTAAGAATACATAGCCTTAGGTTCTACGAGAAATAAATTATAGTTATCCTACGTTAAGTGGTCAATAGCCTGATGTGCCCTCGAGACCTCCTTCCACTCGCTCCCCTCCATCCATCCTAAACACGTGCACAAACCATCAGTCGTGACCTGTATCTTTTTAATCTTTACTACACCTGACATCCTTTGTTTCATAATTTTCCAATCTTTCAAGTGGTGATATTCCCATTATCCACTTCAGCATTCTCATCCCTGTTCTCTTAAATTTTGCTCCTAAAAGAACCAAATTTGCTTATACATTTTAAGAAAAAGAGACCTAGATTTTCAGAGAACATAATTGTGTAAAAGGAAATTCAATGACAGTTGCTAATAATTAGAGGACAGTCTTGAAAGGCAAGGATGAAATGGTACACAGACAAAGATGAAATGATATTCAGTAAAAATAATTATTTGTAGGTTATATTCACATGCAATTAGTATACTTAAATTTACAGTTTGAAAAGAATTTGAATCATTGGCTAAAAAGATGATTAATATTAATTTCCCCTCAGTCACACATTTAGATAACTTGTTTACAGTACTTTACACAATTCAAAATATGAGACAACTTAGAAGTATGTTAAAAGGTCAAGAGGAAATTGAAACAATTTAACAACTAGTCAATAAAAACAAAGTAAGAGCAGCAGCAGCAGCAAAAAAAAAAGTTCTTTCTCATTTATCTTTGCTGGCCGTAATTGATTGTTAATGTTCAATTTCATCATTTCTCAAAATCATTTACAGTAATACACAATATAAAACCAATCCATTTAACAATATATACCTATAATAATTCCTAATTATTTTAAGAGGTAATAGGCATCCATTATCATTCAGTATATTTGTATTCACAATCTAGCTTTCAGGCAACTAAATGAATGATTGTGTTTGTTTATTGTCAAATAAAAATTAGGAAATTTCAATCTAAGTTTGAATAAGTAAAACAAGCTGATATATGTTGATCAGGACTTAGTTTTCAACTCAACTTCTGGGTGTTTGGAATTTACTAGAAAAATAGCATTATGTATTTTTCAATGTAAAGGTGCACAGAATAAAAAACTAACTAAAATTAGCTTTAGATGCACTAATTTCATAAAGATTAAAGGTGATTAAATTCTTGCTACCAGAGTGAAAATTAATAGCTTCAATAATTAAATTCATGGGTTCCAGAAATATAGTATGATAAACTTGAATGTCGTCGTAAAAATTCACGTTACTTTTTATTGCTATTCAACTAATTTATCATCTTTATTTAGTGATTGCTATTAAACCTATGAGATATGAATGGAGTGACCATCGTAACATATAACTACCCAAAATTGGGTCAATTGAGCATTTCAAGATATCTATTGTAGGCCTCCTGTAAGGCTATTTCTCATAAGGGTCTTATAATGCTACAGAAAAGTTTGATGATGGACTGGCTGCTTCAGTTGAGAGTTTATCTGTAGTAAATCCCAGGTTACTTGCTGCGGATCTTCATCATTGGTGATTTTGCAGTTTAATTTTCTTTTTTGAGCAGAAGGCTATTATTAATTTTCTCCTGCTCTTTTGATGATTCTAATCTGAAAAATAAAAGATGTTAATTGTACAGATATATGTTTTATTGATACAGTATTTTACTATACACCTCAATATTAAGACTATACTTTTATTAAATATTCTACATGATAAACTAAATATATTCAAATGTACAGTATCAAATATAAAATGGTAATCTAGACATGTCCATGACATTTATTAAGTTTATCTTGTAATATGGAAAAGTATTATCCTTTAAATCCTAACAAGGAAATACTTCACTACAAAAATCTAATAACTAGCCTCTGATAGAACACTAACAGAAGCTTCCCTAATCTTCAATCAATCCCTACAATTCTCAAGAGATAATCAATAAACCATAATTGCAGTATAAAACATTCTACCCTACACCACAGAGGATACCTGGTCAAACTCACAATACGCACAAAATATTTATGCAAAAATATGTATAAATTCTTAGCAAAAATAGGGTTTATTGACATGCATAATACAGTATTTCTTAGTATACAAGAGTATAGTGTTGTGTAAATCAATAATTAATGGTGTTTTCACTCTTCAAAGCAACCTACAACTAACTAAATTTTTCAAGTAATTGTATCATTCTTTTAATTGAAATGGCATATTAAATTTTCATCATACCATATATTGTATTGACCCTCCATAAAGTAGCTCCAGCTATTCTACTATCACATTAGTTAAAGTGAATTTTCTGGTTAACCTTCAATCCATGAACCAGCTTCTTATACCCAGATCCTACATAAGCCCGGTTTTACATCTTTTAAATTACTAAACAGAACAACAAATGTTTTCTGCCCATGATTAAACAATGTTCCCTTAAATAAATGAATATATCTAAGCTTATCCATTATAATCCTACCTTTATTTACCATAGGTTGCCCTATCCTACCTTTGTCACTTGACCAACCTATTATTGTCTAATCAAATTACTAATCTCATAGCATATCAACTAACAAATACATTATTGTCTTGACTACCATAGTGATTACTGTATATCACCGATTCTTTAGCAAGCATCAGCATGACTCTTACAATTTCAAGCTCCCAGTATTTAGCGGTCTTTAAGATTCCTTTGTATAAATCTAAACCTCAAGCTACGTAGTTTTATCTAATAACTTGTTAACAAATAATGACTTAGGTTAAGCCATCCATCCTGGAACCCTAAGAATAAGAATATCATTAAAGGATCCAGACTTAGTTTTGTACTATATTCCTCTTAGTGAATTGGCAGTTTATCTTCACAGATATTTGTAATGATATTAGGATTGTAAAATAAACTTTTTTTTATATAAACCCATCAATAATATAAAGATTTAATGAGTTATGTGATGTCCGGGTATACAACTAACCTAAATGAATAATGAATTAAGTAGAGAAGCTAAATAACCATCTTTTACAGTTATTATATCAAAATGAAACCATAATTTTTAAAGACAACATATCAAGGGAAAAGTCTGGTCTCAGATAAACTATTGAAAAATGTACATAATTGTTTACAGATTTAGGAGACAGCAATTTAACAGTTTTCTCTTTTCAAAATCTGAATTCCTCTCTAACTTGGAGAATCAGTGAGAGTAGAGATCCAAGTCATAGGAGTCTAGAGCCTGAGGACATAGTGCATGCGGACATAGCACCACTCCACAAGATACAAAACTATGCAAGAACATCTATTTCAGATATCCAGTCACCTGGTATATATACTTGCCAATGTTTCTTCCCACAAGAGAAAACTACAGTATTGGCACTCCCAGGGAGTCTGGTAGTGCAATCTACCCCATCCTAAGCAGAGAGAAATGGTAATGTCACACGAACTAAGTCCTATCGGTCCAACTTCCTGGACGTCTCGAATAGATTTGTTGTTCTCCTGGAAGTTGCAGGGAGGGATTCAGAAAAGAAGAGGCAGAGGAGGAAGAATTTGAAGTGTTCCATCATGGGGTCGCACAAGCCAACGACGACACTTTAGGGAAAAGACATGAACTCTAAAGAGCGACAGCAACCAGCTGTATGTCCTTATCATTTTCCAAAGATCAGGAAGACATTGAAAGAAAGGGGTGGTCGGCAACCGCCCCTATCACACTCAGCAGTGGCTTCCTTGGCTGTAAGTGAAATAAAGCTTAAGTGTAAACCCCTTTCTGAGGATTCGTTACTGCTGCTGTTATACAACCATACAAGTGAGAAAAATGTTATTTTTATTACTAAAATAAATTTTTGAATATACTTACCCGATGAGAATACTGTCAACTCCGTTGCCCGACAGAAATCTACGGTCGGGATACGCCAGCGATCGCTTATACAGGTGGGGGTGTACTCACCAGCGCCATCTGTGGTCAGGTACTCCAGTACTTCTTGTCAACAAGACCTCAATTTTCTCCTCGGTCCACTGGTTCTCTATGGGGAGGAAGGGCGGGTCATTTAAATCATGATCATCGGGTAAGTATATTCAAAAATTTATTTTAGTAATAAAAATAACATTTTTCAATATTAATCTTACCCGATGATCATGTAGCTGATTCACACCCAGGGTGGTGGGTGGAGACCAGTATACATGTTAACAAAGAAGCTAAGTATCCCGTATTTCATTTTTATTAGTTATTCAAAATAACAATAAAAAATAAATAAGTACCTGGTAAGGAAGTCGACTTGAACCATTACTCTGCCTTTAATAAGTACGTCTTCCTTACTGAGCGTAGCGGTCCTCTTAGGATGCTGAACGACTCTTAGGTGGCTAAAGTATAAAGGGCTGCAACCCATACTAAAGGACCTCATCATAACCTCTAACCTAGGCGCTTCTCAAGAAAGAATTGACCACCCGCCAAATCAACCAGGATGCGGAAGGCTTCTTAGCCGACCGTACAACCCAAAAACAACAATAAAAGCAATCAAGAGAAAGGTTAAAAAAGGTTATGGGATTATGGGAATGTAGTGGCTGAGCCCTCACCTACTACTGCACTCGCTGCTACGAATGGTCCCAGGGTGTAGCAGTTCTCGTAAAGAGACTGGACATCTTTGAGATAGAATGATGCGAACACTGACTTGCTTCTCCAATAGGTTGCATCCATAACACTCTGCAGAGAACGGTTCTGTTTGAAGGCCACTGAAGTAGCCACAGCTCTCACTTCATGTGTCCTTACCTTCAGTAAAGCAAGGTCTTCTTCCTTCATATGAGAATGAGCTTCTCTAATCAGAAGCCTGATGTAGTAAGAAACTGCGTTCTTAGACATTGGTAGCGAAGGCTTCTTAACAGCACACCATAAGGCTTCTGATTGTCCTCGTAAAGGTTTTGACCTTTTCAGATAGTACCTAAGAGCTCTGACTGGGCAAAGTACTCTCTCCAGCTCGTTACCCACCAAGTTAGATAGGCTAGGGATCTCGAACGATTTAGGCCAAGGACGTGAAGGAAGCTCGTTTTTAGCCAAAAAACCGAGCTGCAAGGAACATGTAGCCGTTTCCGATGTGAAACCTATGTTCCTGCTGAAGGCGTGGATCTCACTTACTCTCTTAGCTGTTGCTAGGCATACTAGGAAAAGAGTTTTTAATGTGAGGTCCTTGAAAGAGGCTGATTGTAGCGGTTCAAATCTAGATGACATCAGGAACCTTAGGACCACGTCTAGATTCCAGCCTGGAGTGGACAACCGACGTTCCTTAGAGGTTTAAAAGACCTAAGGATGTCCTGCAGATCTTTGTTGGAGGAAAGATCCAAGCCTCTGTGGCGGAAAACCGCTGCCAACATACTTCTATAACCCTTGATCGTAGGAGCTGATAGGGATCTAACGTTCCTTAGATGTAACAGGAAGTCAGCAATTTGGGTTACAGTGGTACTGGTAGAGGAAACTGCATTGGCCCTGCACCAGCTTCGGAAGACTTCCCACTTAGATTGATAGACTCTGCGAGTGGATATCCTCCTTGCTCTGGCAATCGCTCTGGCTGCCTCCTTCGAAAAGCCTCTAGCTCTTGAGAGTCTTTCGATAGTCTGAAGGCAGTCAGACGAAGAGCGTGGAGGCTTGGGTGTACCTTCTTGACGTGAGGTTGACGCAGAAGGTCCACTCTTAGAGGGAGAGTCCTGGGAACGTCGACCAGCCATTGCAGTACCTCTGTGAACCATTCTCTTGCGGGCCAGAGGGGAGCAACCAACGTCAGCCGTGTCCCTTTGTGAGAGACGAACTTCTGAAGAACCCTGTTGATGATCTTGAACGGCGGGAATGCATACAGGTCGAGATGGGACCAATCCAGCAGAAAGGCATCCACGTGAACTGCTGCCGGGTCTGGAATCGGGGAACAGTACAATGGGAGCCTCTTGGTCATCGAGGTAGCGAACAGATCTGTAGTTGGCTGACCCCACAGGGCCCAAAGTCTGTTGCAAACGTTCTTGTGAAGGGTCCACTCTGTGGGGATGACTTGACCCTTCCGGCTGAGGCGATCTGCCATGACATTCATATCGCCCTGAATGAACCTCGTTACCAGCGTGAGCTTTCGACTTTTTGACCAAATGAGGAGGTCCCTTGCGATCTCGAACAGCTTCCTCGAATGAGTCCCTCCCTGCTTGGAGATGTACGCCAAGGCTGTGGTGTTGTCGGAGTTCACCTCCACCACCTTGTTTAGCTGGAGGGACTTGAAGTTCATTAAGGCCAGATGAACCGCCAACAACTCCTTGCAATTGATATGAAGCGTTTTCTGTTCCTGATTCCATATCCCCGAGCATTCCTGTCCGTCCAATGTCGCGCCCCAGCCCGAGTCTGATGCGTCCGAGAAGAGATGATGGTCGGGGGTCTGAACAGCTAACGAAAGACCTTCCTTGAGAAGAATGCTGTTCTTCCACCACGTTAGAGTAGCCCTCATCTCTTTGGAAACAGGAATTGAGACCGTCTCGAGCGTCATATCCTTGTTCCAGTGAGCTGCCAGATGGTACTGAAGGGGGCGGAGGTGGAGTCTCCCTAACTCGATGAACAGGGCTAGCGATGAAAGAGTCCCTGTTAGACTCATCCACTGCCTCACCGAGCATCGGTTCCTCCTCAGCATGCTCAGGATGCACTCCAGGGCTTGGTTGATTCTTGGGGCCGACGGAAAAGCCCGAAAAGCTCGACTCTGAATCTCCATACCCAGGTAAACGATGGTCTGGGAAGGAACGAGCTGGGACTTCTCTAAATTGACCAGGAGGCCCAGTTCCTTGGTCAGATCCATAGTCCATCTGAGACTCTCCAGACAGCGACGACTTGTGGGAGCTCTTAAAAGCCAGTCGTCTAAATAAAGGGAGGCTCTGATGTCTGCCAAGTGAAGGAATTTCGCAATATTCCTCATCAGTCGCGTAAACACAAGAGGTGCCGTGCTCAGGCCAAAGCACAGGGCTTGGAACTGGTACACAACCTCTCCAAAGACGAATCTCAGAAAAGGTTGGGAGTCTGGATGGATGGGAACGTGAAAGTAGGCATCTTTCAGATCTAACGAGACCATCCAGTCCTCCTGCCTGACCGCTGCTAGGACCGACTTCGTCGTCTCCATTGTGAACGTCTGCTTGGTGACATAAGCATTGAGCGTACTGACGTCCAGCACCGGTCTCCAACCTCCTGTCTTCTTGGCCACCAGGAAGAGACGGTTGTAAAAGCCCGGGGATTGATGGTCCCGAACTATCACCACTGCCTCCTTCTGTAGCAGGAGCGACACCTCTTGTTGTAACGCTAGCCTCTTGTCCTTCTCCTTGTAGTTGGGAGAGAGGTTGATGGGAGATGTGGTCAGAGGGGGATTGCGGCAGAACGGAATTCTGTATCCCTCCCTTAGCCACTTGACAGACTGAGCGTCTGCACCTCTGCTCTCCCAGGCTTGCCAGAAGGTCTTGAGTCTGGCTCCTACAGCTGTCTGGAGAGGAAGGAAGTCAAAGCTTGCTTTTCGTGGACTTGGCACCCTTCTTGGACTTGCCCCGGTGACTGTCTGCACGGGTACTTCCTCTACTGGAGGCTCTACCACGAAAGGGCGGAATGAACCTAGTAGCAGGTGTATCAGCAACAGGGGTGCGGTAAGATCTAGGCACGGAAGGTAAGGTTTTAGCCTTACGTGCTGAAGAAGCCATGAGGTCATGTGTATCCTTCTGGATAAGAGCCGCAGCCATCCCCTTGATTAACTCCTCCGGAAACAGGCACTTGGAGAGAGGAGCAAACAACAACTCTGACCTCTGGCAAGGGGTGATACCAGCCGATAAGTAGGAGCATAGATGTTCCCTTTTCTTGAGGACTCCTGAGACAAAAATAGCCGCAAGTTCGCCAGAACCATCGCGAATTGCTTTGTCCATACTGGACATGATCAGCATGGCCGCGTCTTTGTCAGAAGGAGCAGTCTTCCTGCTTAAGGCTCCCAGACACCAATCGAGGAAGTTAAAAATTTCGAAGGCGCGAAAGACTCCCTTCATCAAGTGGTCCAGATCTGAAAAGGACCAGCAGACCTTCGAGCGTCTCATAGCCGACCTGCGGGGAGAGTCAACCAAACTTGAGAAGTCGGCCTGGGCAGAGGCAGGAACCCCCAAGCCAGGTTCCTCTCCCGTGGCATACCAGACGCCCGACTTAGAAGCCAGCTTAGGAGGAGGAAACACAAAAGAGGTCCTTCCCAGTTGCTGCTTGGACTGCAACCAATCCCCCATAACCCTCAAAGCTCTCCTTGATGATCTGGCGAGGACAAGCTTGGTGTAGGCAGGCGTAGTAGACTGCATGCCCAGAGAAAACTCGGAGGGAGGAGAACGAGGGGTTGCAGACACGAAGTGTTCAGGGTACAACTCTCTGAACAGAGCCAGGACCTTGCGAAAGTCTAAGGAAGGCGGCGAAGACTTGTGTCCTTCCACATCAGATGGAGGATCATCCAGATGGGCAGCTTCATCCTCAGAAACCTCATCGCCTGAGAGTTGAGTAGCGAGAGGTAAAGGCAGAGCGGCAGGCTGAATGGCTGAATCCTGCAGAACGGGTTGTAAGGCATGAGGCTCATGCTGCATGGCATGCGGCTCAAGCTGCATGGGATGAGGCTCATGCTGCATAGAATGCGGCTGCTGCATGGTATGAGGCTCGTGCTGCATGGGTTGAGGAGGATGCCTCATAGCATGAGGCTCCTGCCTCAAGGGTTGAGGAGGTTGCTGCATAGCATGAGGCTCCTGCCTCAAGGGTTGAGGAGGTTGCCGCATAGCCTGAGGCTCCTGCCTCAGGGGTTGAGGAGGTTGTCGCATAGCATGAGGCTCCTGCCTCAGGGGTTGAGGAGGTTGTCGCATAGCATGAGGCTCCTGCCTCATGGGTTGAGGAGGTTGCCGCATAGTGCTGGAACCTGGCAACTCCCGATGCGGCAGCTCACACATGAAAGCAGGAGGAGCCGCAAGAACATGCGTCTGGCAGGGAGGACTGCGTAGAGGTGGAGGAGCGCTCGCAGGAGGAGGGGTGCTAACCTTCTCTGCCTGATACTCCTGCATCAAAGCCGCAAGCTGAGACTGCATAGTCTGCAGCATTGACCACTTGGGGTCCACAGTGGTTGGAGCAGAGGCCTGTTGAGGCACCACTCTACCTCTCTTGGGAGGTGTGCAGTCATCAGATGACTGCGGCGAGTCCGAACTGGCCCAGTGGCTACACCTGGGCCGTTGGACTAGCTCGGAAGGGACCTTACGTTTGAGAGGTCGTGAGACCTGGGTCCACCGTTTCCTCCTGGAAACCTCTTCCGCAGACGAGGAATTTAAGGGCTCATTCGTCTGGGAGTGGAAGTGACGATCTCTATCAGATACGCCCGCAACCACTGAGGATACAACTGTGCGCCGATCAAGGCCTGCCGAACCCTTTGGTCCTTCGACGTTGCTTCTCCCCTGGGCTTGGGAGCTTGCAAGAGGTCCCGGACTGGGAGGACGACTGGCACGCACAGAAGTATCCTCATGCGCAACACTGACACTGACACTATGCACAGCACTGGCACTAACACTTCCCACTGCACTCTTCACTTTAAGTTCCTTGACATCTGCCAAGAGAAGATTGTGGTCACTAACTAACGATTCCACCTTATCACCAAGAGCCTGAATGGCACGCAACATATCCGTCATATCAGGCTGAGCACTCGTAGCAGGTTCGGGGGTCACCACCACAGGGGAAGGAAAAGGTTGAGGGACATGGGGAGAGGAATAAACCAAAGAGCGAGAAGAACTCCTCCTAACTCTCTCCTTCTCTAACCTAGTTGTATATTTGAGGAATTCATTAAATTCGAATTCCGAAAGCCCAGCACATTCCCCACATCGATCTTCCAATTGACAGGATTTTCCCCTACAATCGGAACAAAGGGTGTGAGGATCAACAGAGGCCTTCGGAAGACGCCTATTACAAGTCCTAACACTACATCGCCTATATTTAGGAGCTTGAGAGTGGTCGGACATCTTGAATTTAGGGAACAGTCAAGGGGGAATTCCAAAGTAAAGCAAAGATCGTTAACCAATAAATCAAATTAATTCCAAAAGCTATCTAAGCTAAGGGAAAAGCTTCCTGTACAGCGAAGGCTAAATTTTAGAGCAAATACTTCACCAAAACCGTGAACAAAAGACTCCAAAATCAACAGCGTATCCATGTAGGTCTTGCCGGCGGCACGACAGAGGAAAAATTGAGGTCTTGTTGACAAGAAGTACTGGAGTACCTGACCACAGATGGCGCTGGTGAGTACACCCCCACCTGTATAAGCGATCGCTGGCGTATCCCGACCGTAGATTTCTGTCGGGCAACGGAGTTGACAGCTACATGATCATCGGGTAAGATTAATATTGAAAAACAACAAACAGTAATGCCATCCAACATGAACGACGAGTCAGCAAGAAGACCACACAGCTGTCCCACAGCTGCAGTTATTGGATATATTAGCAAAACTGTTGTCTTCCCTAAAATACCTTGGATATGACCATCCGTCAAGATAACAATATGGGAGGAAAAAAAAAAAAAAAAAAAACCACACTCCACTCGATAGGGATGCTGGGAGCATATTTATGCTCTCTGCTGACTCAAAATAAAGTGTGAACTCACTGGACTGTCAAGTGGGCAGGCCTTTCCTACCACCAGCTCTGTAAAGTTTAACAGCTGTATCCAAATTCACTGAAAGCATAATCCTTTTAAAGGATGAGGATTTGGATTTGTATAGAAAGATACATTAATTCTGCATCTACATGACTAGGCACTGTGATAGGTAACCATTATTACTAGAACACGATGGGAAGTGGCTATGTCAGAAGCTAGCAATTCACAGGAAAATAGCCTTACTGACATGGTCGAGTGTTCACAGTTCAGGCAAAGAACACCAACACTAGATTCCAACATTAAGTTTACCTAATAACATCAGTTCCAGTATTTTATTGTGTTATTTGCCATAAACATCTCCACATTTATAAATGGTTATACTATCTCTACTAAAAGATCAAAAATTTTGGAAAAAGTTTGATTTTCATCTATAATGCTCTGCATCAACTCTTCACACAGCTTCCACTTCTAGTTCTAGGTAAATAGTCCTTGTGTTTTGCCCTTCCTTTTTGTTGTAAAGTGTAGAAACTATAATGCACCAAACTGGAGATTGCAATTCTATATTTTCCTTTTAATTTTGCTGTTCACCACAGATTGTATTTATGAATTTGGGATGTACAGCCCACCGCTGGGGCCTTTGGGTCATCAAATGCTAATGTGAAACTAGGGTTAAAACCCTACAGCTAGGGATTAGTAGAGGGGTGGACAGCAAGATGTAGGAAAGGAAGCAATAACGGGGGCAGAATGATACACAGCAAACGTTGCTGGAGACAAAGGGAACACTGCAAAGACCTCTAAGTAATACCTAAAGTACCCAATTTGAGATCCACTGATGGCACTACTTCCCTACAAGGCTGCTCACCATGGCAATAATACTATACAGTACTTCATTGGCCTGGCAACTATCAAATAACTCCTAAGGGTAAAGTATAACATAATAAACAGAGGAGCAAGACTGATAAAAGGTGTCCCACCTAGAGAAAGGATCAACCCTATACTAATTAATTTACACTGGCTGCCGACTAAAACGAAAATTGAATTTAAAATATGTACAATAACCCACCAAGTTATCAGAACCGGTTATCCAAAATACTTGAGAGAATTGCTACATATTGCGCAGCCAACAAATCGTGTCAACACGAGAATAGTTACAGATGGTTTCAAACTGTTGGAACCTAGATTTATGTCCACTTTGGGCTCCAGAGCCTTTAAATATGCGGCCCCAAGACTATATAATAAGGTCCCACGAAACATTCGAATGATTGAAGACATTAAGGCTTTCAAGAGGAAACTGAAGACTTTCTTATTTCATGAGTCTTTTGACAGTGACGATTTAACAGTAAATGAACAATATGCGACTTGAAAAGATAAATACTGCGTACGAACAAGGTAAAATGACAGTGGAGGTCCTGCAGAGAGTGGGGTTCCCCTGCTGTATGGGACCGGAAAAGCAGCCATCAAAGTAAAGTAAGTAAGTAGTTTTAGTACCACTTTGTAGATATTGGTTTTTAACTTTGCCTTGTTAATAAGTAAGGAGACCATGAGGATAAGCTAGACCTTGCAGCACTTTTTAATTGCTAAATTCATGCCTTTGGTTTTTGTTTTCGTGCCTCTGATTATGTTTGGCCGTTTGTCACCGCCTGGTCAAGTGGACACACCCTAAATAAACCTAGTTTCAATTATTCTTTTAATCAATCCCAACATAATAAATTGATGAACCCATTCTACCTTATTGCAGTAAAAATCTAACCTTACTTTCATACTTTGATGAGCCAAGTCTATTGTAATTTGAAAACGGGCAAATTTTATCGTTTGCATGAAAGTTCAACTAGATCCATTACCTGAAACTTGAATTCATTCCTATGACTAGAAATCATTATGCATATGTGATGTGAGAAAATTAGTACTACTTTAATCTGTTGACCAAGAAATATAATTTATTTCAGCGGCAATCCAATCCCGCACAAATATCCCACATTTGAAAAGTAACTTGTGTTTTTCTAAACCACAATACACAAACCCCGAGTCTTCCAATGGGAGCGATTATCTGGAACTCAACTGTGAAAATTTATAATGAGATCTCTGTACTTATCTCCCCCTTTGCTAGTATGCCTAAAAGCCACTTTGACCTTAGCCTTGGGTATCCAGGATGGTAGAGGTTTGAAGTGAAACTAGCAGAAAACAAAATTACTTTTAAATTCTGTATTGGTTTCTAACACAAACAGAAATCCTCGTCCTTTAAAAGGAGACTCACAATAAGAAGGGAAGAATCCCCAATAACCCTACCTGCTGGTTTAAAATTGCTGAGATGTCAAGACACTGACTTCAAGAGTTGTGGAAGTTATGACTCCTACAACTTCTAACCTATGGATAGATGGTCACAGAAGAACACAGTATGCCCTAATGAGGATATGCTGTCATTATGTGGGCCCAATAAAAAGTAATGGGTTCTGCATACAAACCTGGAGAAGATACTTCTATTTTACATGTATTATATATAGAACATACCTCAGTGTGAGAAATTGCATGCATCAAACGTCAGATCGAGTAAATAATCGCACAATTGCTACACCTTAAAAGAGGAGAAGGAATAGAGGAAAAAGGGCCAGACACACTACAACTAATTCTAGTCTGATGAAGCGACCATTATATTAAACTTCTTGTCCTAGAAGGAGCTTAGTAGCTACACAACCTGCTGAGCAGCTAAAGCAGGTCCCAGAGAAAATGTCTGAAGACTTGTGGGTATACTCCTACAGACAGTGGGGTGTAAAAGTTGTCTGGCACTTCGACACTCGGTTTTCAGTACTTGTGCCACTGACATGTTCCTCTTGAAGGCTAACTTCATGAAACCATGCTGGAACTGAATCCTTGGGGTCATCTGCTGCTTGGGGATATGCTCTCTTGATACTTTCATGACATCAGAAAAAAAGTCTCCCTTAAAATCTTTATTTAGTCCTGCCAGATACAATAAAAATATTTTGAATCTGTGGTCTGAAGGGTTGGATTCTCTTCAGGTATTGTCTAAGTAGCCTCACAAGACAAAAAGGCAAATCATCCAATCTATTAGTTGCACCCCTAAGGGAGGGTTATGGAGAAAGACTCAAACTGTAGATCTAGGTTTTCACCAAAAACTTTGAAACAAGGGTGAAAGATAAAATCTGTCTTCAGAATGAGATCCTTATCTGACGTCTGTCATAACATTTTGTTAGGGGCCCTTTTGAGGGGCCTGATGACTGGCTACATACCCCACAGCCAGTCTTTTGAGGGGCCTGATGACTGGCTACATACCCCACAGCCAGTCTTTTGAGGGGCCTGATGACTGGCTACATACCCCACAGCCAGTCAAGTTCTCTTGCTGGATAAGCCTACTTGAAGCTATTCCCGAGTAGACAATTCCCATGATGATTTTAGGCTGAGTGATAGCCTTTTACCACCAAGACTGAAAGAAGCTTCTTTTGGCAAAGGTAGACATGGAAATCCACTATTAACTGCAGGGAGGCTACGACTGAAGTTACCCCTTATATGGCAACAAATGCAGATGACCCTCTTTGCTTGATATACAGCTGCTAAAGACCTCAGGAAGTATCCAGATAGCTTTTTAATGCCTAACAAAAAGTCTTTCACAACTGCGAGATGCTGGGTGTACAACCGTGGAGAGAGGGGGATGTCAGAGCTGTGGTACCTCTACATATGGGGTTGGCAAAGTAGATTATGACATGGGGGTAGTTCCTTGGCACTTTAATTCAAGAGTTTCAGCAGGTCTGTGTACCATTATGATTATGGCCCTTGGAGCATCTCCAGGGTCCACCTAAGGTCTGGTGTAATCAGTACCCTGTTGATTACCCTTTAAAACAGGCAAAGCAGCGGAAAAACAAAAGAATTGTGATATACTGGAAATGTCCATGACTGGCAGTCTGTCTGATGGGAGTTTGAGACGCTAAAGCTAAATAGTTACAAGTCGAGTCCGTCAACGTGATGTTAGAAGTCATCCTCTAGGGCGGCTGCTAGGTCTGGGATTGGTGACCAAAACACCGGGAGCATATGGCTGAGGTTACTGTATTGGCAAACAGGTTTATTGAGGAACAACCCCCAAAATGTAAATCTCAATACCAGAGGATGAACCTACTATTCCTTTCCTTCTATGATTATTATTATTAGTTGCTAAGCTACAACCCTAGTTGGAAAAGCAGAATGCTTTACATTTCACTCACCCGGAATAAATCTTATTACAGATCCACTACGGTCAGCGCACAGGAGTAGTCCCGCCTTGCTAACTCGCAGAGGTGGCGTGAAGCCATCAAGTAAAATCAGTAAAGAGAGGACTGGAAAACTCCTCTAATAGAAGAGCAAATCAGCTCTCAGATCAGCGTCAAATCTTGACAATGCGCTCAACTAAAATTTACAGAAAACCCCTTCAGAATCTAATTATTTAAATCTAATCTTACTCAATCCACAAACTTACCAGTCTTAATAAAATCCATTTTAAATCTATAATCATCATAATCCATAACATGACTAATCCAATTATATTTCACTTGAAAGTCAATCTACTAACAAGCCAATTTTTTTTTTTTTTTAATAATACCATTCACATGTCACAAACAAAAATCTTCCAATGCCTTACCTTTTAAAACTCTAGTTACTGCAACTAGCTGGGTTTTATAGATGCTATGCTTTCGTTGAAGATCCAGAAAATGATAAACTTCAATTTTTTAGTCTCCCATAACTCACTGCTCAATATGCACCTGTGATGAAAAATAAATTGTTTAAATATTTAACATATTCTCCCACCATTTTGTATAATCATATAAATGAATTTGAACATGACTTTCTTGGTTTTATAATGATCTAAAAAGACCTTTAAAAAAGCAATGTTAACTATTCATTGGTATTAATTGATTCACCAGATATTTTTCGTGAACACTATTAATAAATAGCCATCGAATTCCTATTATAAGGACCCAAATACCTATAGAACTAAGCCTTAAAAAAAAAAAAAAAAAAAAAAAAAAAAAAAAAAAAAAAAAAAAAAATTTGCAGCATAGATATAGACATACTGTATCCCTCAAAGTTGAATGAGAGAATGTCTCCAACTGAAAAGCACAGAAACTAACAGATAAGGGACTCTGAAGCACTGCCAAGAGAGAAGAGCCTGACCAAGCTCTTTCTCTATAAGAACCTACCCAAAGAGCTAGCAGATCAGGATATCAATAAGGAACCCAAACCCCTCTGAGGATTCCTCAGAGTCTAGTACAGATCAGAAAGGAATGGGGCAGATGCACGGACCATTTTCAACTTCAGGTATATCTGTAGCATCTGAAATACTAGGCTAGATCAAACCTAGGGGGGAACAGTCACAGGGTTAGCTCTGTTATTACCTTTTTGGAGTGCTGAGTGGATTCCAAGGGAAGTGTATTCACCATTAATTTGTATGCCAGTGAAAAGATAGACAGAAGTTATTTTAACATTCGTGTTGCTTTATATATGTTGTTATCCTCCTGCTTCTTAAAATTTAGAAAATATGCAAACATTCGGAAATCTTCCACGTCTTATAAGCAAATGCAGTTTTGAAAAGATATTCACCTATCATACAGTTACTAAGTGTGAACATTTGTTGGTAAATGGTAAAATTGCAGTTTCTGCCATATTGGATAACTAATATAAATATATATTGTTTTTCTAGCTCAATAGCATGTTTTCAATGAATTCGACCTTAATTTCTACCGCAAATTATCAGATTTAGAGATCTTGGGTTCTACAGTGAGAAATTGGGGTTTTGGGCGGAAGAATACAGAAAACGGATAAAATAAAAGCAGCTGTCTAACCTAAATATGTCAATGTAAAAAAAAAAAAAGAGAGAGAAGAAGGTGGTGGTGGTCCGTAATCAAAATAGCGCTTGTATTTTCCAGACTTCTGGACACACAGAAAATGGGGTTTTCCACCCCATTTTCTATGGAGTTGAGTCATACGTTGAAGTCGACATATTACAAATACCTCATTACTTAATTGGGTTAATGTTTTACTGTTTTTTGCTCTGCCATATGCTCGCGATTAAACATTATCTCATTGTTTCTATGGTCTGCTACAGGAGTTAGCCCAAGGGCTACTATTTCAGTATAATACCACCATGACACTTGCCGTGGGACACATTTTGGTAGCATTGAATTTTCACGCAGAATCCTATTTACTACTTCTGGAGTTCAATTGTAATGGACATGAAAACGTGCAATAACCTCAAAATACGAAAAGAAACAACTACTGCATGTATGAACAACTGAATCCATGACAGCCAACCAACATTTTTAGGATGTAAGAATTCCAAAATTGCAGTTAATTGAATAATGTTGAAACAAAGCAACCTATCAGGTTTCAGCATTTTTACCGTACCCGTAATTCACATCCAAAAACAAAGATAGATCAGGCATTTTTACCAACAATGCATTGACAGAAAACAAAATACCATCGGGAGAAAACTAGCAAAATTATGGAACACGGACCTACATATGCAAGTGAAAAAAAAAGAAACTTTACCTACAGTAAATAATGTGCTTACAACGAATTTGACTTATTTCCACAGCAAATAAGCCATTCTCCCGTTATCCCACCCCCTTCCTGACAAAGGGTGGGAACCTGGGACTTTGGATGGGCAAAAAACAGGAAAAAACGGGATTATTCAACATTTTGAGATTTGTAAAAGGCCAGAGTCTAACAGACCCACCTAACGTAACCTTGGAGTTCCCAGGTCATAGACCTAGTCTGGAGGCAAGTCCCCCAGATCACCCTTCCCAGGTTAGAGACCTAGCTGGTAGGCAAGCCTCCCTGTTACCCCCTTTCCAAGGTCACAGGCTTAGCCTAATATTTTAGGGGAATAGGATACGGTAAATGTGTAGGAGAGCTCTGCGCTCGATTTAAAAGTTTCTAAAAGTAGAAAACGAAAGAAAACAGTAAATTAGAGCTACAGTTACCTTGAAACTGTGAGATAATCCTCCTATAACCACCTAACTCTTACACAGAAAATGTAAGCATAAACCTACTACTACAATTATGGGGGACCCCAGTGGGGAAGCGGGGTTTTTGGGTGGGGGGAGGAGAAAAGTGATTTTTTCGGGGCACTACCGAACCTAATACAACTACCTACCCTACCCTGGGGGCCATGTACCCCTACCTAGGCCTACCGGGGGGGGGGGGGGGGGGCTCCGCCCCCCCTGCGACCCCCCTTAAGGCCACAGTAATTTTTAGGGCACCACCGAACCTAAGACACCCACCTAACCTAGCCTATGGGGCCCTGTACCCCTACCTAGGCCTACCGGGGGGGGGGGGGGGGGGGGGGGGGGGGGGGGCTCTGCCCCCCCTGCGACCCCCCCTTAAGGCCACATTGAGTTTCAGTTCAAACGAAACAAATTCAAATGAAAACGCCTTTTGCAAAAAAAGGAACACAAACTTCAAATTAGTCTCAATATCTAACTTACCTTTGAAACAAGACACGAAAAAATTGCACCTCCTCTTCCTTTTCCCACGAGTAACCACACTACGATCACACCGGAATGCTAATTTGTTGTAATCTATACGGCACACATTTTCACAATAAGGGCACTTTTTCTCTGCCAAAATCAAACCATGACGTTTGAGCAAATGCAATTAGCAAATCAACTTTCCTGAATAATGTACACAAAAATCCCCATAAGAAATAAAGCAATTGTCACAAGTGACACAGTCGGAACGGGATGAAGGTCCTGCTAATTGCTCCATACTTCACGGCAAAATGAGCTTTTCAGTTTGAAGGGAGATCCGAGACGTGCAAAAATATTCCTCCGCGGAACTTCACGTAAACTGTGGAAACTGGTGGAAAAATAGCAGGGATAAGTGAAGTAATAAGTGTCAGCATTGGCTAGATTTGTAAAAACCGCCATGATTGGTTTTCAAACAGTGTGACGTCAAGAAAACACCTGTTATTGGTTAGAATAGCATTGAGAACTAGTTTGCCATACGCAGTAAGGCGGTGAAACAGCTCATTTTAGCCAAGACATCACACAGTAAACAAAAACAAACACTTAGAAAAAATCCAAGTGAAACATAACTATACACACGAATATCTTCGTTAAATAGAAGCTGCTCATATATTGACTATTATATAAGCGTTCTATATGATATAGTGAATTGTAGGTGTTTAAATTCTTCAAGATCTTCCGCGGAGCTCTCCTACACATTTACCTAGGATACCCCTATAGTGTGATTTTTTTTTTTTTTTTTTGTGGATTTCTTAGCATCCATGAGAATAAGTGAAGTGTTTCACCATTTTGCCCGTAAATTTTCCCCCACCCAAAACCCGTTTCCCAACCCCCTTTACCACAGGATATATTAGGGTATATCCTATCAAAATATTTATTAGCAACCGAGGTAAATGTTATATAAAAAAAACTGGAGTTTTTTCTATATAAAACCGCATTCTTATATTAGTAAAGCTTTTTCTGTGTTTTGCTGGAGGGAAAAAAAAAAAAAAAAAAAAAAAAAAAAAAAAAAAAAAAAAAAATCCACGGCAGTGTAAATACATTCTTGGAATAACAATCAGGAACACTAATGGCAAATTCAAATATTTCCATTACCCTTAATTTGTGGAAGATTCGAATAACTTGTAAAAAATCATCTAAAAAATACTATATTTTGGCTGAAACTGTAATAATACTAGGGCAAAGTTTTGACAATCAAAGCTGTATAATTCTTTATATCATAAAACTTAGCGATGTGCAGTAAAGATTTGATAAATATGTTCTGAACAAGAATGTGTTGTGGAGGTTAAGTTATAATACACCTTCATATTTTGATTTAATCTACACCATTGCAAGTCATGTTGCGATATAGCCTCAATTCTCTATTTGATTCTATCTAGAGCATTTCAAGTCACATTAGGAGTGGGGGGGGGGGTGTTTGTCTTAGTCTGGCAGGGTAAGGATCAATCCAGGATTCTAGTTAGGTCAGTCCTGTAATTTAGGTAGGGAAATGCAGCAAATCTTGATTAATTATATAAGGCAGGCCCATTTTTGCTTTATGTAAAATGCAACATTGTGTAGTAAGGCTTTGAAAAGGCTGCCTTAAATTAAGTCTTGGCTGTAGTAGGTTACATAACATTGTAGCCTAGATAACGGAAGGTCATGTCAGGCTGCACCTGACTTACCAGATTCAACTGGCTTTTTCTTTGGTCTCGCTCAGTGGGATACAAGTTCAGGTTAACTAGGTCAGGACCTAGTGCCAAGGATAGGATATCGCACTGAAGTTCTATGTATTCATATACGGCGTAGATTCTTTTAATACTACATAATAAGCCATGAATTTTTAAGTACAGATTATGACGAAAATTATGGACTGATTCCTTTCCTGATTGGTGCATTGCATTCAATGTGTTCAGAACTACCCTTGGGACTTTCCATTCAGAACTTCAGCAATGTGCGTTGTGATGCACACGTCTCATTGTGTGGTTTAGTCATACCTTCAAGATGTAATGTCTCTTTTTCAAGGATCTAACACACTAAACAGATTACCATTAGAATATAACAATTTGGGACAAATAAGGGTAAATTTACAGTTTCATCCATTATGGGGAAACTGGAATAAAAATATATTTGTTGCATCAGAAATAGTGTAGTTTCAACGAATTTGACGTTTATTTTGACCGCAAACCATCCGATTTAGAGATTTACTATGTAATTGGAGTTAAAACAACAAGTTGTTCCAGAATGCAGAAAGACCCTACTTCATCCCAACAATTATGGGGGACACCAGGTGGGAACCCGGGTTTTGGGTGGGGGGGGGGGGGGCGTCAAATATTTGCAATAAATGAATACTTATCCTTCCACCACCCCTCCCCCTATACCCCTATCTAGCCCTACCGGGGGGGGGGGGGGGGACTGGCTCTGCCCCCCCCCCCCCTTGAGGCCACAGTGATTTTCAGGGCACTACTGAACCTAAGAAAACCCACCTAACCTAGCATAGGGGCCCTGTATCCCTACCTAGGCCTACCGGGGGGGGGGGGGCTCCGCCCCCCCCCTGCGACCCCCCCTTAAGGCCACAGTGATTTTCGGGACACTACCGAACCTAATACAACCACCTAACCAAGGGCCCTGTACCCCTACCTAGGCCTAGCTCCTGCGACCCCCCCCTTACAGCCACTACCTAACACATCGATCAAACCAAATCCAAAGTGATGGTACTGCTGTATACATCGTTATATCACCATTATAATATACTCTATAAATTAATGAAGCTTACCTTAAACTGTTGGTTCATAAAGATGTGCTGCTGCTTTGAGGAAAACATGAAGCCGTTGGGAAGGTTCCTTGGCATGCAAGACAATTTTTATTTTGTAAAATTAAATTGTCTCTCTGGCACAAATGCACTAGTTTTTCAACAAATTCATTGTAAGTTAGGAAAGAGTCAGGACAAGAAGATGGAATTTCAACTTCTTGTGCAACATGAGTTGACATGCTTTCTATGGTCTCCATGTTTATGAACGAATTGAAATGCCTGGGAAGATAATGTATTGTCGCGCTGTGATTGGCCAAACATGTATGACGTCATAGTGGACAGGCGGTGTGATTGGCCAAACGTGTAAGACTTCATAGTGGACTAGTTTGTCAGTGGATTATAGTGGTTACAGGGCTCATTTAAACAAATACAAGACACAGTCAACAATAACAACAGACTTAGAAAAAATCTGGGAGGAAGACATGATTAGCGTGAGTTTGATCGTCGATATATACAGAACTAGGCATTTGCGACAGATAATATTTTACAGAAATACTACAAAAGACTTGCTTTACTCGGGAAATATATTATTATAATAGATTTCCCATAATGGATGAAACTGTAATAATACCCAAATAATAAGAGCTCACAATCACCCAAGCTACCCGAATACTGGTTGAAAAATATAGGGCATCACACACATTTTAAGTTTAATTAGGTATTGGCAAAAAAATAAACCATATTTTTAACCTATTTTTATAGTTGAACGTTATATGCTATTAGGAAAATATGTCAGTCACATTATTCAACACTATGCCCTGAGATGAATCAACCTCTATAACTTCAAACAGAATGTAGAGTTGACTATTCTAAATCAAAAAAAAAAAAAGAAAAAAATCATAGGTGCCTTATATTTAACAGAAATTTGGTCAAAATAAGGCGGGGCAGTCAATTTAGTTTTATAATTCGAAATAAAATTACTATTTCATATAGCTGTAAAGAAAAACACACTGAAGAGGCCTCTTAACCAGGGGCATCCAAAGTTTGTTAAATAGCCTATTAATACTTAGGAGCCTTTGCATACCAGCGGTCAGTTCCTCACGCGTTCCTTTAAAATGGACATCAACTAACCTAAACTTTCTCCTCTACCTAACCTAAAAGCAGTGTCCTTACCTACCGGAAGTTGGACATAATACCGTACACACAGGTGGCCCTACCGGAAGTTGGACAATACTGTACATACAGGTGGCCGCTATCATACATACACCCCAAAACTTACCTTCATTATAAATTAAACTTGCACAGAACAAAAGATTTGCAAGTACGAAGTGGTGCCATTGGCAAAATGTCTTGGCAATTGACTGCAGACTCAAATGGAGTACGCCTACCAAGTACCAACATTTGCTAACTATATATCTCCCCATTTATTTGAAGATAACTCTGAAAATACTTTAATACACCTAACCTGGCGATTAAATTGACGGTACTAACCTTTAGAAAAATGTAGAACGTTTAATTACCGAAAATATCGGATATGAAGAGAGGTAATTTTACCCAATGTTTTCTTCAACAATGACAGCCAGTGTAATGAAAATCTTGAGTGCGGAACAATACATTTGCCAGGATTACTGGAACGTGGATTGATTTTTCTTAAGAAATCGTTATTTACGCTTGCCTTGCTTTTGAATTCCATTATATAAAGATAGAAGAAATCATACTGTAATTTCACACTTAATTCTACTGGTTTTGGGATCAAAGGGTAGAAATATGACGAACTACTTTTCTGACTCTTTTTTTTTCAAGACTTTTTCATTTTTTTTTTTATGCATGGACACGCCCATAAATAATGGACACATTCAAATGTCCTGATACACACGCAGATAAGACACTCTCAAATACAATATATATATATATATATATATATATATATATATATATATATATATATATATATATATATATATATATATATATATATATATATTATATACATATATTACCCGTCTATTGAAGGAATAAATACTACAAATACCCATTAATATCTATGTAAAACTGTAACAATTTATTTCCTATGTGTAATATCTATATGAAATTATTATTTTCAGAGAAAGTTTTTCTTTTTTCTTTTTAACAGGAGAGTAATATCTGTATTACTCAAGCGCTACCAGTAACTGATTCATTTGATGGAATTATCAGGAGCTCGATGACTCAGGTCCATTAAAGCAACGTTAGGCTATAGGCCTATTGGGCTTACTTCAATCTCTATCTATTGTTTCATGGAGATTTCTTTATATTTAAAAGGCCTTTTATAGATATTTTTTTAAGCAAAAATTTAGAAGGAGGTAATTATCATGGAGTGATTTCTTTTATGCATTAGTCCCTTTAAAGGTATATATCTAGTTTCCAACTGAAAGTTTTTCGTTTATCTGAAAAGCTATTTATCACTGCAGGTAAAAAATTCCCTATATTTTCCTGTTTTTTATCAGTTTATTATACATCCAAGAAGGTAATGTATAGAGAAGAAAAGGCTGTAAAGTTGAAAAGGCTTGTTTTACCATTATATACCGTTTCCCCAGTATGTTTTCCCCACCTAAAACTCCGAGTTCCCACTGGGGGTCGCCCATTATCGGCGGATATAGATATAACTATTCATTTCCAACAGGAACGAGTGTCATTTTCGAAGAGAACGGAGCGGGCCTTTTTCTATAGAAAACAGTAGTTTTCCCCCTAGGTTACATAACCCTGTAATAAACTACAACAATACCGAAATAAGAGGAACATTCGTGGAGCAACGTTTATTTAAGAGTACCATATCAAATATAAGAAAACTGATAATCGTTTCAAAAATTCATAGAAAATGGTAAAATTACTGGGAATGGGGTACTAAAATAAATAGGTTTCCTTCGAATTTTTAAGATAAAAACTAATATAAGTAGTTATCAACATCAGAGAATGGTTGCTTACAAGACCGGGCGAGCTTGTGCGAACATACAAAATAGATATTCAGCAATAGAAAAGAAAATATAATTAAAAAAATGAAGCATGAGATATAGACGTTCCTCTAAACAAGAGAGCAATAAATTTAACTTCACAAAATTCTTTGCCAGAGGTCATGAGTCACGCTCCTTAATCAGTTGAAGTTCGCTTTAATTCACAATAAGTTTCTGTTCTGTTATTTTACTCTCTTCTTTTTGTCCAGTCCCAAGTTTGTTAAAGGAAGAGGATTACAGAACAAACTATTCTCAATTTTCTTTTCTTTAACGAGGCACATATGCACTGCCTCGCAGGTGTGCCCTTTCCGTTCGGAAAAATTTCCTGCTAGCTGATTGGTTAGAATTATCTTGTCCATCCAATCAGCTAGAAGGAAACTTTTCAGAGCTAAAAGGGCACCCCTGCGAGTCAGTGCAAATCTGCCTCGTTAAAAAAAAAAAAAAAGTGTAGAGAGCACGCCTTCGCCACGCCAATTAAACCGACTTAATTTTGCTCTTAACTCCACTGAGTTCTTGTACTTCGATGTATTTTCTTCTAAATCTCATGGATTTGTTCTTGGGTCATACCCAATATGTGCACAAAGTTTCGTTGAAATTGGTTCAGTAATTTTTACGTGATGATGTTCACAAAAAAAAAAAAAAAAAAAAAAAAAAAAAAAAAAAAAAAACTTGGCCCTTACTAAGTATTGCGATTACTTTCAAGGTACTGCTGCGTACTTGTCTTTTAACCTACTTTATCCAAAAGGTTACAGATTCATTCCTGAGTCATACTGTACGTGACTTCTATGTTTGGTAAAAATCAGTACCGTAGTTTTTGCTTAAAGTTGCTCGCAAACAAACAAACAAAGACATAAACTAACGGACAGACGATGGTGAATACATACCCTTCACAAAATCTTGGATTTTTGCATAGGCAACAAATCGAAGACGATGAAGAAATTATCATGGAACTCTAAGCGGATAACAACTTCAGACATCAAGGTCTTCTTCTTCGGACAAGTTGCCCTTCAGAAGGTGAACCATTTCTCACGATTATATAGCGAAGTTTTGTAAATTGGAAATGATTATTATAAACACTGTCATTTTCAAAGGTGAAACTTCCACAAAATTGCGATATTTACAGGTAGAAAAGAAAGAAAGAGAAGCAACACTAAATCTTGCAATGTCCTGAAGCTCTCATAAGTTTTAAATTCCTTTTGGTTGTATCGAACAGGACAGATGTTGGAAAGATAAAAAGAGAAGGTATTCTTATGTCCGAGTAGTAAGATACTGGATAGATAGGAAAAAATACATGATGTGGCACCGGAGAAGAAAAAGAATATGACACATTAAATGACCACCGAGAGAGAGAGAGAGAGAGAGAGAGAGAGAGAGAGAGAGAGAGAGAGAGAGAGAGAGAGAGAGAGAGAGAGCGAGAGAGAGAGAGAGAATTTTTGCAAATATGCCGATATGAAGTATGCGTACAGATAAGAGGAGAATTATATCTAACTAACGAATATATAAAATATACAAAATGGATAATAAAGAACCAAAGATTAAAGAATAGATAAGAATACAAAATGGAGAACCAAAGATTAATGAACATATAGGAAAATATGATAAAACGATGGGAAATGGGGATATGTTGATGATTTCCTACGATAAACATGATGAAACCAAATTCAGGAAACATCAAGTTTTCTCAAGACAAGAAGAGCTTAAAGTTATTCTATAAATAACAGGGAAAAATCATGAAAGCATCAATTTAAATATTCACTCACAGTATCTTTGTATTTATTAGTGAAAGATTTATAATTTAGGGATTCTGATTTCAAATTCTTTAATTTTAAGTCTAAAAGATATAATTTGGCTAATGTTGGAGTAGGAATGGGAGGAGATATATATATATATATATATATATATATATATATATATATATATATATATATATATATATATATATATATATACATATATATATATATTTATACATATATAAATATATATATAAATATATATATATATATATATATATATATATATATATAATATATGTATGTATATATACACACATATATATATACACACACACACACACACACATATATATATATATATATATATATGTGTGTGTGTGTGTGTGTGTGTGTATGTATACACACACACACATATATATGTGTGTGTATGTATACACACACACACACATATATATATATATACATACATATATCTAATATTTTATGTATATATATATATATATATATATATATATATCTATATATATATATATATATAATATATATTATATATATGAGAGAGAGAGAGAGAGAGAGAGAGAGAGAGAGAGAGAGAGACTTGTATGTAAAGAAACTTTAGTCAGAAACCTGACTTAATAATTGGACACGTATAAGATTATCTTCGTCTCCCTCTTGGTCATGAGCTCATTCAACCTTGAAATCGCTTCTGAACAGAACAATATAAAAGAAACGAAAACGCCCAAGAGTTACATGATGAAGTAAAAGAGGCAACTCCACAGTTACTTTGGGAAATAAACGAGAAATTTACCCATCAGTTGTAATATGAAGGAAACTAGATAACCACGCAGTTGCAAAATTAAGTAAACGAGATAACTGTAGAGTTCTATTATGGAATAAGTGAGTAAATTGACATTTGCACTATGAAGTAAACTAGAAAAAAATCAGCGTTACGCTACGTAAATGAGAATACCACACAGCAGTTTGTTTAGATTGCCTAGAATATACATCCGAGCGGGGGCTCTTGATTCAATGAGCAGTTGCTCTTTGAAATAAATGAGAAAATCCCACAGTTACTCTATAAAGTAAATGAGAAAACCATAGAGTTGCATTGTGAAGTAAACAAGAAAACCCAACAGTTGTAATATGAAATAAATGATAAAATTCCACAGTAGAACTATGAAGTAAAAGAGGAAATCTGACAGTTACACTATGCAATGAGTTAGAAAAATTCACAGTTGCACTATAGAGCAAGCAAGAAAATCCCACAATTGCAATATGAAGCGAGAAAACCTAACAGTTTCATTATGGAACAAGCGAGAATACGCCTACAGTTGCACCATGGGGTAAGGAAGAAACACCCACTACCCAGTTGCACTATGAAATAAACAAGAAAACCCCCACAGTTGCACTACCGAGTAGGTGAGAAAACCCCACAGTTGCACTATGGCAGAAGCGAGAAAATCCCACAGTTGCACTATGGCAGAAGCGAGAAAACCCCACAGTTGCACTATTGCAGAAGCGAGAAAACCCCACAGTTGCACTATGGAGTAAGCAGGAAAACCCCCATTGTTGCACTATGGAGTAAGAGAGAAAACTCCACAGTTGCACTATGGAGTAAGAGAGAAAACTCCACAGTTGCACTATGGAGTAAGAGGGAAAACTCCACAATTGCACTATGGAGTAAGAGGGAAAACTCCACAATTGCACTATGGAGTAAGAGGGAAAACTCCACAGTTGCACTATGGAGTAAGAGGGAAAACTCCACAGTTGCACTATGGAGTAAGAGAGAAAACTCCACGGTTGCACTATGGAGTAAGAGAGAAAACTCCACGGTTGCACTATGGAGTAAGAGAGAAAACTCCACAGTTGCACTATGGAGTAAGAGGGAAAACTCCACAATTGCACTATGGAGTAAGAGGGAAAACTCCACAGTTGCACTATGGAGTAAGAGGGAAAACTCCACAGTTGCACTATGGAGTAAGAGGGAAAACTCCACAATTGCACTATGGAGTAAGAGGGAAAACTCCACAGTTGCACTATGGAGTAAGAGGGAAAACTCCACAGTTGCACTATGGAGTAAGAGAGAAAACTCCACGGTTGCACTATGGAGTAAGAGAGAAAACTCCACAGTTGCACTATGGAGTAAGCAGGAAAACCCCCATTGTTGCACTATGGAGTAAGAGAGAAAACTCCACAGTTGCACTGTGGAGTAAGCAGGAAAACCCACGCACTTGCGCCACAGAGTAAGCGAGACAATGCCAACGTTTGCACTAGGAAATAAACAATAAAAGCCGCAGTTGCACAATCAAATAAATGAGAAAAACCTGCAGTTGCATTAGGAAATAACCGAGAACGTCACAAAGTTGCATAATGTAAATAAGGACAAAACTCCTCATTTGCACAATAAAACAAATGAGAAACACGAGCAGTTGCTCCATGAAGTAAAAGAGAATGCCTTATAAATGAATATTAATAAAAAAGAAAACCCCACAGTTGTCGTAAGAAATAAACAAGAAAATACTACATTTGTACTAAGACGTAAATAAGAAAACTGCACAATTGCTTAATGAAATTAATGTGAAAACTCAACCGTTGGACTGTGAGATAAACGGGTAAAACCTCACAGATGTATTAAGAAGTACATGAGAAAAGACTACCGTTCCACTATGAAATAAGCAATGAATCCCACAGCTGTACTATGAAGTAAGAAACCCTCACAATCGTGTTATGAAATAAATGAGAAAACCCCAGAGTTGCATTGTGAAATAAAGGGAAAAAAGCCACAATTGTACTATGAAGTAAACAAGAAACCCCCCACAGTTGCACTATAAAGTAAAAATAATAATAAAAAAAAAAACCTACGTTTGCGCTATAGAGCAAACGAGAAAACCCTCAGAAGTTTACTTGTGAAGTAAATGAAAAACTCCATAGTTGCATTATGAAGTAAACGCGAGAACTCTACAGCTGGAATATAGGATAAATGTTTAAAGAGGTTGGATAACCAGATAGAAGACAGAAAGTGGAACGGAGGCAATTTATTAGGCTAAACAAAGTGTGGGGGTGGGGTTGTTTTGGCTAAAGGCCAAAGGGGAACTTAAAAAAACCACAAGTAATGGCAATGTTGCACCACGTGAGGTGCACTGACTTTAATTCCTTCCAAAGTAAAGAAGCATGAAAGGGCAATTGTGATATCCTTTTCTGTATGTGTTTGAGATTATGGTGAATCATTAGCTAATTATTATTATTATTACTTGCTAAGCTACAACCCTAGTTGGAAAAGCAGAATGCTATAAGCCCAGTGGCTCCAACAGGGAAAATAGCCCAGTGAGGAAAGGAAACAAGGAAAAATAAAATATTTTAAGAACAGTAACATTGAAATAAATATTTCCTATATAAAGTATATAAACAATAACAAAACAAGAGGAAGAGAAATAAGATAGAATCGAGTGCCCAAATGTACCCTCAAGCAAGAGAACTCTAACCCAAGACAGTGGAAGACCATAGTACAGAGGCTATGGCACTACACAAGACTAGAGAACAATGGTTTGATTTTGGAGTGTCTTAGAAGAGTTGCTTACCATAGCTAAAGTCTTTTTTACCCTTACCAAGAGAAAGTAGCCACTGAACAATTACAGTGCAGTAGTTAGAAGAGAAAAATAATCTTCATGGCGATATTACATGAGGATTGTATTTGCTAATAACACAGACCTTAACAAAATTTAACGCCAGTTTCAAAAACTTCGTTCATAATGGCAAATAAGCTCACATATCATAATATTTGGGGACTGAAGACCTGGAGTCCTCTTAGTTTTAATAGCATATTTTCCTGACAACAAATTCTAGCTATTGTTATGAATTTATGATTTGGCACCGGATTTAGAATTTCAGAAATTAATTTTGAAACAAAATCAGGATGCTTATGTGGAATGTATTTGTTGTAATCCCTAGAAATGTGTATGTTTGAAAGACCCAACGACCTATTTGTTTATTGCTTTCCCCACACTTTTTGATAAAGTTAATGTCACACGCCTTGCATTTGTACAGTACGGGAATTAAAAGAAGTAGTTCTTCCTTCTCAAGTAGGGATCCATGTTGATTCTGCAAAATGTTTAGACTCATCAAAGCACTTGGAACTGTAGTTCTTTTATAATCACAAACTTTACAGCTTACTACAGCAGTAGCTTTCCCATAATTCTATTTCAGTTTTACTCTAGCTTTCTCAAGTAACCTAGCACAGTACATGAGCAAGCATTACCATAAAAATGAAATGAGCATAACGTCTAATGTAAGCAAACGAGAACAAGATGGAATTTCTATACTCAATTTTCTCCTTCATTACGCTTAAATTGTTCAATAATCTTTGCACTTTTTCTCAAGGCATTCTCAGCGCTGCTTTCTAAATCAGAAGCTTCAAAATCCCTTGACACGGCATCAAACT
>NC_090730.1:17611237-17626237 GCF_036898095.1 Palaemon carinicauda
AGTAAAGTAATTATTTCACACTTTAAGATCGTATAATAATAGCTCACTCAAACCAGCAAACACAAGCAAAGACAAGCTGTAAAATTCATCCTTCTCAAGATGACGTCACAAAGACGTATTTTCTAAATGAAGATAATGATTTATTTATTCATATGAACCTGTCCCCCTAATAAGATATTTTATTAAAAGATCTTATAAGGGATTGACTATATATTTGCTAGTAACGCACGCAAAGACGTCTCATTATGTTAGATACAGTGAAATCAGTAAGAGCAAGGTATGAAATTCTAAGGAAAAAAAGTAAGACAAGAAAAATGAAAGGAGAGATATAAACTACGTTGATGTGACTGATAGATTAATTAAAATGAAATGTGGTGACTTGGTGGTAGCGTCCTTGCCTGATGATTGCCAGACTGGGGTTCGAGTCCCCCTCAAACCCGTTAGTTCCTTTGGTCACTGCAACCTCACCGTCCTTGTGAGCTAAGGATGGTGGTTTTTGGGGAGCCTATGGTTCTATCTGCTGAGACTTTAGCAGCCATTGCCTGGCACTCCTTGGTCGTAGCTTGGGTGGAGAGGGGCTTTGGCGCTTAATGTATATATGGTCAGTCTAAAGGGCATTGTCCTGCTTGGTAGGGAAATTTCACTGTACCTCGCATCTGCCGTTCATGAGTGGCCTTTAAAGCTTTAAACCAAATATCCCATGGAAGTTTTTCTTATCATTCCAGTTTTACGATGGTCTATAAGCTCTCAAGATTTGCCTGATTATTATTATCTGAATGTCGAATGAAATAGAAAAATGGGCGAATAGATTTTTTTCTAACAATCTTGAGTTAATTTTTTGTTAGCAACAATTGTTTGTAACTTCTATATAGAGGAAGTTTGAAGAAAAATCTCGCAAAAGGAGTCAGTGACCTTAACGGTAAGTTAACGTTTGGACAACAGGTTTTTTTTTTATATAACTCAGAGTAGGAAAACTATGACTTGCCTTTGCTGGGAGTTGATACACACACAGGCACACACACAAATATATATATACTGTACGCATTTGAACAAGATTCATTATATATCTTAATATTAAATTGATAATATTTTGAATCTTTTTTCATAAGAAAATGTATTTTCAAAGCCTTAATTTATCCAAGATAAGTATAGGTATTTTACCTCTACCCAGTTGAAATCATTCATAAAATGCGAAGTTCCATGACGTCACATTCAACGACCAATCAAAACAGAGGATGAATCAGCCAATGAGACGCCAGATATTTCCTATTAAAACTGCAAAAGGCGAGAGGGTTTCTCTAACACATGGACTGCTGTTAGAAAAATCGACAAATTTAAATGAGATATTTCGTTCATAAACTCTAGTTAGGGAATTTTTTCATCCTATTATTTTTCCTTATACATATAGCATTCACATTTAAGATTAATCTTATTACTAAATTATTGTTTTGAGTTTATTTTCATAAAACATAGTTTTTAAGTCATCAATTATCTGATATATGTCCATTATACTGCTGGTATTTTACCACCCCCCACCCTTCCTTTATGCCGAAATATATCCTATATGTCTTGGTAATTATTTGTTTAATTACATTATACTTGAAATGCAACAAAATGCAAATCAAAGTTAAGTAATTATTTCATTATTTAAGATCGTATGATAATAGCTCACTCAAACCAGCAAACGCAAGCAAAGACAAGCTGTAAAATTCATCCTTCTCAAGATGACGTCACAAAGGCGTATTTTCTAAATAAAAATAGTGATTTTTTTAGTAATCTGAACCTATCCCTCTAATAAGACATGTTATCAAAACATCTTATAAGGGACTGACTATATTTTTAAAGAAAATTTTTCTATAATATCCTTACCAGAAAAAAAAAATCTTCACCGCCATCCCATAGCTAGAGTGTTTAAAAACGATTTTATGGAAATTTGGGCAAGTTTCTGGAACAGCAACTCATAATACCCCGAACTCCCTAATGGCGGTAAATTTCTATCCTCTGATTGGCCAAATCTTCCTAAGCTGTGATTGGCGGTTCCCTTCAGTTACTACAGCTTCACACACACACACACACACACACACACACACACACACACACACACACACACACACACACACACATCTTACATCGTAGCCAAAATCACAGACAAGTATTTCTTCGAATATGACGTATCTATTTAACTTATGCCCTTCAACAAAATTCATTATTTATCATATCAACGAATTAATAACCCTTTTAGGTTTATTTCCATAAAAATAAGAGTTTTAAGTCATAGATTTATCTGAAATATGTGTATGTATTTCATCCCCACCCAGTTAGATTAATTCTTAAACACGATTATGTGACGTCACATATAACCACCAATCACAGCAGAGGACGAATCAGCCAATGAGACGACAGATATTTCCCGCTAAAAATGCATAAGGTGAGAGAGTTCCTCAAGTTTATGAGCAGCTACTGTTGGCCAGCGAATCAAATTCACACAGTTATTCAAAATCCATTTTGTTTAGTTGTTTTGAGTTTCTTTCCCTAAATCGGCAAATTATATAAGTGGTAATTTATCTAAAATACTTATACCGATGGTATTTAACCCTAACGACAACGTATTTCCTAATAGAGATAATAATTCGGTAATGATCTGTTCAGTTACAATATACTAGGAATGTAACAAAATAAGAACTAAAGCCATGTAGTTCCTTCACTATTTATTTAACTCGAAATGATAATATATTTGGTATCTCTCACGTGTTACTCAACGCCTCACTCCAACCAAGCAAAGAGAAGAAAGAATCAGTCATTTAGACAAGGTACAAAATTCATCCTACTCATCATGACGTCACAAAGACGCATTTTTTTTTTCAATATAGATAATTTGGTAACCAAAAATTATCCCTCTAATAAAACAAATTACAGAAGCATCTTATAAGGGATTATTGCTATATATCTATAAGAAAATATATCTATAATTCGCTTGAAAATGAAAAAAGAATCTTCAGCTCTATCACCATAGCTAGAGCGTTTAAAAATGATTCTGGTATGTTTTTCAAACAGCAACTCATAAGTCCCCGGAACTGTCTCTTACCTGTAAATTCCAGTTTTATAATTGGCTATATTACCTTAGTTGTGATTGGTGGTTGCCTTCGCTTACTACAGCTTAACAAACAAACACACGCACATCTAACATCGTAGCCAGAACGCAATCAAGTGTTCCTTCGAATATGACATATTAATTTAACCTATACCATTCAACAAGCTACATTACTTATTTATAATTACATTAATAATCATTTCAAGTTTATTTTCTTAAAGTTTGTAATTTCTAGGTAATACATTTATCTGCAATAATTATAGGTATTTAAGCACTAGTCACTTAAATTCATTCATAAAATACAAGATTTTATGACGTCACATACAACCACCAATCACAGCAGAGGACGAATCAGCCGACAGATATTTTCCGCTAAAAAATGCATAAGGTGAGAGGAGAGTAAAAGGAACAGTTATTTTGTCCCTTTTACCTACCTGCAAGTTTTCACCATTAGCTTGTTTTATTAATTTTATGTTTTTAGTAAATTCTGGTAATCAAATAAAATTTTTGATAACGTTTTTCTTATGCTTAGTGTAATTTATTTCAATTTGTGTTAAAAAATGTGAAAAGTTACGACATTATGGAGCGTGTATCCGAAAGCAAGCTCCTGTCGTTGACTTCGGTGGGTGTTGTCATTAAATTTAGACTAATTATCCAAATACTTTGTAATGTATTTTCTTGTTAACATTAACTGTTTACAAAACATACATCTGAGGGAGGAATTTAGTTTACTGAGTAATTTTTTATTCAAATTACTTGGTAATTTAAAAAAGAAAAAAAAACTATGATGTGATTCTGACAAAATATTTTCAACCACTCAGCTAGTAGGAAAATTCCGTGAAGTTACCAACGCTGTGACGTAGCGCGAAAGCTTTCTCAGCTGGGTCCAGAGTGTCCAATACTTACTTCATTGACTTTTCTTTTGTTTTGAAATGAATTCCTTTTAGATTTTGTATACAAACTGCTGTTCATTACATGTGTCAAAGCATTACAATATTGCAATCAAGCATGTTTTGCAGCTTTGAAGGATATTATAACTAAGGTGACTATTGCAGACAATAAAATACACATGATGAAAACCTTTCCTTTTAAAACTATTTCCTTCACTGTTGTTGGTATACTATTTTTCATTTGTCACATTTTTCAATGGATCCAACCAACGGCGTCATGTAGTGAGAGCACTGAGAGGTTGCAGTGAGAGGCTCTCACACCCCAAGCGTTCTAGGGGGTCCTCTAAATCAGTGATAGGAGACTATGCATATATATCTATCTATGATTATTATAAGGGCATTGTTCATAAAACAAAGTGTCGAAAAAATATGGAGCCTTTGTATATCAACGGCCAGATCCTCCCGCATGCAATAAAAATTGGACACCAACTAACCTAAACTTCGCCCCCCCCCCTTTACCCAACCTACAAGCCCTGTCATTACCTGCTTCCCTAACGGAGGCTAACGCTACCCTGCGACCCCCCATACGCTACAGGATTCTTACTTGGCCGTCATCATATATATAGGTGGCCTCTATCATGCATAGCCTACACCCCAAAAATATAAATAAAGTTGAAGCGTATAGAGGGATTAATTAATTTATCTTTTTATTTTTAACTTGTTCGGAACAATATAAATAATACATACAATAGCTACCCGATAAAATATTAAGTCAAGGCAGTTTTCCATAAAAGCTTATACATCTAATAACTTTATTCACAAATGAATAAATGACTTGCCAGTCATAGTGTTAGATTGATAATGGTCAATATTTTCATGCTTGCTCTATACGGTTATAGAGAGGAACTAGGTGGAGGACCATTTATTAATATTGGAATAAAGAATTGGAAGGATATTAGCAGTCTGGTTAAACAATACCAGGTTAGCAAGAGACACATTAACTGGAGTGTAGCTTGGTCTAATTTCAAAGGTATTCAGTTAGGATCCACCAAATCTGTAGCACCATTTTAATACATTTTTTAGACAACAACAGATTAAAGAATAAATGGAACATGCAAAGTTTCTTTTGAAAGTTATCGTCTTACTAGGAAAGCAAGGATTGTCTCTTCGTGGTTATAAGGAGGGTGATGATGCATTGAATTCAGGAAATTTTATAGAAACTCGGGAGCTAATTGTAGAATCTAATCCTATAAAGAAAAAGCTGGATATACGATAAGGTCATTAAACTAATCTTCAGTATTAGAATGACTTAAGATCAGTTACTAGAACTTATATCAAACACAATATATATGGAAGTACAATCGGCTCATTTCTTTTTAATTTATGGCTCATGAGATGAAAGAATTGTCAAAATAAGAACAGCTGGCTATTCTTGTTAGGTAATTTAGTGAAGGAGTTATGAAGGAACGTATCATGAATACATATCAAATGGAGAAGGTTTATATAGTGAGTTTAGTTGATTATATATATATATATATATATATATATATATATATATATATATATATATATATATATATATGTATGTATATATATAAGATAGAAAAATTTGATTTAATTTGATCAAACTGTGTGACATAGTATCATAATGGAGAAAGTGTCACTTGCGGATGCTTCAGTGGCTTTCAGGCACGACTACGAGACAGAATTCCCTAAGCACTGTGCATACATTGCCATGCCCACAGGCCTAATTTAGTACTGAGTAACTGTGTAAAGAATACCAGTGATCTCTCTTCATTCTTTTCAGTTATTAACACAATGTAAATATTTATCACTCTTTTAAAAAAGACACAAAGCAGACCTGTAAGTTTTGACATTATCAAGATCTGCTCTAACAAGATGATCTTCTTATTGGAGGGCAATTGCAAAGGTTAAGCTGTAGGAATGACTGCGGACAATACAACTCCTGCTCCTGAATCGAAATTTGCTTGCGATGAGTCTGATGAACGAACGCGTGAGCATGTGTGTTTTTTTTAAGTGATGAAAGCAAGCTCGTTGCTTTGGCTCATCTTATGCCTTTCTTTACTTCCCCTACTGTTACGTTTGGTACCAGCTCAGGTGTTTCGTTATGTATCATTCAAAAGAATCTATTTTGACATATCAAACAGATTTCTCTCTGAGATGGATAATAGACACACTCATAATTTGCTACTGATAGCAACGCTGAATGCACCTGACTGTAATTCCAATGACTTTAACTAATAAGAAACTGTCTATCATAGTACAGATTTATAAGGGTCATGATCATCTCCTTATACGCTTATTGACGCAAAAGGGCCTCGGTTAGATTTCGCCAGTCGTCTCTATCTTGAGCTTTTAATTCAATACTTCTCCATTCATCATCTCCTACTTCACGCTTCATAGTCTTCGGCCATGTAGGCCTGGGTCTTTCAACTATTCTATTGCCTTGTGAAGCCCAGTTGAAAGTTTGGTGAACTAATCTCTCATGGGGAGTGCGAAGAGCATGCCTGAACCATCTCCATCTACCCATCCCATGATCTCCTCCACATATGACACTCAAGTAATCTCTCTTATAGTTTCATTTCTAATCCTGTCCTACCATTAAATTACCAGTATTCTTCATAGGGCTTTGTTCTCAAATCTACAAAATCTGTTGGATATTGTTTCATTGTCATACCACGACTCATGTCCACACAGAAACACCGATCTCACTAAACTGATATATAGCCTGAATTATGATTTGAATTTATAAAGGTATACATAAAATTCTTAAAATTGTTACAATTCTCATCACCGTTCATGTAACCAATGCCAGCAATGAACGATTGTTTTCACTGCTTAATTTAGTGAAAACATATCTACGAACTGTTATGAAAAATGAACATTTGAATAACTTGCTTCTTATGGCCTCGGAATAAGAGCTTGTTAAACATTTTAACTATGATATACTGGTTAATAGCTTTGCAAAATTAAGATTAAGGAAGTATCCACTATTGAAGTAGATCATATGTGAAATGCATGAAACGTATGTTTTATTTTGGAATTTCCTTGGATGAATCCTGTTAAAATTATGTACCATTTTATCTCTACACATTTTTCCAAGCTTAACATCTTATTTACCTCAAGTTTTCTTGTTGTGTTGAATGACCCTTGTGTGGGTGGTGAGATATATTCAAAGCCACGTGTTAAATTGCAGATACTCTAGGACCAATACTACAGTTTGTAACTTGATTTGTTTATAAAGTTCCACTATCTTTTCCTCTTTATATATCATCTCAAAATTTGATGTACAGCATTTATTAAGGAATAAAAGTTCTTTAAAATTCCTTCCCAAGTGGTTTCAAATTGCTCCCATTTTATTTACATTTAAAAAAATTTTCTCAGGGGGCCTTACAGAGGCCCCAGAACCCCCCAACTAGTTAGTCTCGATTCGCTCACCACCCCCCACTTTCAGCAGGGGTGGGGGACTTCCAATAAACCTTTGCCCCCCACCCCCCCCAAAAAAAAAAAATTAGTCCCTAGATCCAACTGTTCTCAAGTGATGGTTATTTGGTTTAAGTATATGTGATGAACTCAGAAGAGGACTAGTATGATATTTCTTTTTTTCTAAATATGGAAAATGTGGGACAAAAGGATTCAAGTGGAAGGTCGACATGGGGTAAATATAAATATGGGGCAATCCCACCCTGTTGATAATTGTTTTATATAAAGGTATATTATATCCAATATATTTTAAATTCCACTTTTACTCTCACAAGCGATAACTTCACCGCCATTGCTGTTACCTGTTGAACCCAACTGCGTTGCAATAACAAGTATAATGTCACTGATAGCGTGTCATGATGATCAACTAGGGCAAATGCAGCTTTGTTATAAACACGTTTTTTTCGACAAAATCTAGCTAAATGGCTAGATTGTGGCAATATACTTCACTTACATAACAAGTAAATTTACTTTTATAATGAACGCACCCATAATAATCACACTTCTTACCTGACATAGCTTGCTTTTCATCCTTTTAGCGGTGAAAGTTTGGTTTAATTGCAGCGACTTCACTACACTCCATTCCATTACTGTCATTAGACAGTAATTCTTCTCTTATCTTGGAGGTACCAACTTTTTAATTGGTTTCACTAGCTCCACTATCCATTTCAGCAACCTCATAGATTTCACACTTTTTTGATATTTTGTGGACACATATTTTTCATAGTCTTAGAGTATTTTTTGCTTTAAGTCACAATTGTTCAATTCACCAGCTAATCTGTGAATTAGCTTATAATCACTCATGTCAAATTTGCACTGAGGACAGTGGAAAGCACAGACTAAAACAATTCCTGACACCGATGTACATATGGCTTGGCCAGTTCCATGATCCTTGTTGTTCATTAGAATAATATCCCCCAGAATTGCACGGTTCACGGACTTTTGTGTCCTTTCTAATGCTTGATGAAGAGAAAGAGCTTTCCATTCATCCGACGTATAACAGACGTCTAACGCCCTTTATAGCTGATCCTCGCAGACCAACCAAATAATGAGCACTGGATCCTTGTCAGAAACTCTCTCTATTTGGAACCAGTCATTCATTGACCTACGCCAGTTACTAAATCTTCCTTGCGACATTTAGTAGCAACACTTGCCGGGCATGATTGCCCCCGTACCTGCAGGAGCACCACTGTCCTGTCTCTGCTGCAGAAAAAGATCTGGCATTACATTTAGAAGGTCCCCATTCACATTACTGACGCGGCCACTTGGAGGCCGACGGAGTGCCCCTCTTCTTGGGGTTGTTGAGAATATTACAATCTGCATCTCAAAGGCTTCTCGAGTCCTTATATCACTGTGCCATGTAGACAGGTTCTGTTGAAACGTGAATGAAGTGTAACTTGTATAATTGTCGAATTAATGACTACATTGGGGGTGCTATAAGGAGTCAGACCACGTTGACTGTCTGCAAGCCATAACCAGACTGGCATAGTGGCTATCCAAGCGGACGCAAAATCTCCCTCCTAATATATTTTGGTGGGATAAGGAAAGTAATGTTTCTTAAACAAACACACTCATATAAACATCAAAAGTAAAACTCGGAAATGTGTATATTTGAAAGTTTTAAGGTAAGGTGATTAAATATAGAATTAAATTCTCGTAGGCTTTTGATAATTTGTTAATAAATGGTAGATTTAGAGGAACGGGAATTCTCAGAATATGTGCAAAAAAGGAGAGAGTAGGATATCTGCAAAAGTTAATATCCAGGAAGCAAAGCCTTTTATGGAAGCAAAATTATACATGAAGGGAGGATAATGTTAATCCAACTCTCGTTTATAAAACAAAGGTTTTGAAAGTATATCTAAATGATAAAAAGCTAATGAAATATTGCTTCTTTTAATAACCATTGATTTGATTTTCTGCTTTTTGAATAAGTTCCAATACAACATGAATGAACAACTATACCCTATGAAAAATATACAGCTGCTTTATAAAAGAACATCGTCATAAGCCCATGTAGAACCGAAGAGTTTCGCAATGTACCACGCACGCACTTACGCACGAACAGTAACACCTGACTTGAATTCACCTCAGTGAATCCCTATGCAATGCCTTCAAGCCGTTTTACTCATCAAACACCCACAAGAGATTCTTCCATGCTTGGGAATAGAAGAAGCTAGACTATAGTCATTTTTTTTAGTGATGCACCTCACACGCACTTACGCACGCACAGTAACACCCGAGTTGAATTCACCTCATTGGTCCTTATACAACCCCTTTAAGGCATCTTATTCATCAAACACCTGCAAGAGATTCTTCCATGTTGGGAATAGAAGAAGCCAAACTAGTTCCCTTGCAAACAACTCTGTCCCATGTCAACGGATAATGAGAAAACGGAACATGGTTTTTTTTTCACTTTATATAAAAAACGCTCGTGAATACATTGTGTACAGGCGATACCCTCAGGTGACCTTGTCTACTGATCGCTCGAATGGTACTGACTAAGCCTCGGCAAGCAAGATGCAATGTTGCTCTATCAACATGCTGAATTGTTAGGTTTTGTGGAATTCTCCACTTTCATGGAAATGTACTGTCAAACACATCACCTTATGATTCTAGGAACACGTCACGCATAAAAGAGTTCAGTTATCGTGCCCTCCAATTTATGACACTCATAGTACTTTTAAAAGTCATTAACCTTGATGTATAAAACACATATTTTGCATACAATGATTAGGACAACTCTTTTGACCTTCAACTGCCTGGATAGATCTCAAGCAAGGAATGTTATCGGTTCTCGGAGAATAACGAGTTTTGGGGAGATTCTCTTTATCGTTGACAAGAGATCGTCTCCCCTGGTTAGACATAAGATCTTTAGACTTTGGTTAGACAGGATCGGATTAGACAGGACTTTGGTTAGACAGGATCTTGGTCACACGACCTTCCTCACCTTGGGTGGTTTTGTAACACGCCCATTTGGGACAAGGTTGAATAATTACTGGTGTATTAAGCGTATATTGGTTATGTTATAATAATAAAAGTCTATCTATTTATCTATCTATCTATATGTATATATGTATATATATATATATATATATATATATATATATATATGTGTGTGTGTGTGTGTCTGCATGTATGTGTGTGTGCGTGTATGTGTGCTTAAGCGGTAGCGTGTGTACAAAGTGTAGCTCTCACCCAACTGATATTACTATAATCACTATACTGTAATGATAAAACAACGAAGCCTTGAGCACTGGAACATAGTCTGAAACTATTTCCTTTTTAACTGGAAAATTCTTCTGCTGCGAAATGAAAGAATCTTGGAATTCCGCCAGAATTTTATGTTGAAATCATGGATTATATCATGATTTACTTAATGCTAATAAAATGGACCTCTAGATATTAGTCTTCTAACTTATCAGTTATATGCTGTCTGGATAAATTACTTTTTGCCGTGCTAATAGTTTCTTTTATCTTGACACTCATACCAGGGATGATTGACATGTTTCTAAATGAATGTTGTGATAATGAGTGAGACAGTCTATGAGCAGATGTACGTGTATGAATTCGCATTCAGTAAATAAACATCCAACTGCCTTACGAGTTTTTTGTTCTGAGCCACTGATTTTATTTTCAGTTATACATGATAGGTCTGCTTAGAACTATTTGGGTTTATGAAAGAAAATAATAAAAAAAGGTGGAAAAAATAAGAAAATTAGATGCAAGGAGTGAGAGAAGCAGTGGGGAAGATTAGAAGTCATTATTAAAAGTGGTCATCTGTTGCTAATCGTCTGTTTTATATGCAGGGTATTTAAAAAGGCAAAATATCAAATCCTCATGGCGTGAAAAGATCTAATACTGTCCGTCACCTTCAGAACCAGTCTTTTTCACTTTCCAGTTCACGAGTTTGAATTTCCATCAAGAGCGAAGAATTCAAGACTACACTGTTAAAAATTTGCATTAAAAAAAAAAAAAAAACGGTGAATTCCTGGCAACATTTATTCCAGGATTTTTACCGTTTTAAAAACGGATACATTGACGTAAAGGGATGATATTACGGTCACCAATCAGTAAAATATAATAACGAAATAATGTAAAATTACGGTCGCCTGTATTTTACTGAAATACAGCTTTGAACATCATATTTTTACAGAGAATTTCCGATTGAAATTAAGTGTTTTTTTTGTGTATGAAAGCTGTGCATCGAACAGCCATTTTTGCTGCTGGAATAAAAAAAGACCCGATATTGATTCGGCTTTGTCTTTTGTGAAATAAGTTAACATTTGAAATTCTTTGATTTTTCCTTCACTGTTAAAAAAACCGTAATTTCAATCAGGAATTATCCGTTCGCAGCCGTATTTCAGTGAAATACAGGCGACCGTAATTTGTACCCTTCTTTGTTATTATCTTTTACGGGTTGGTGACCCTAATATCACCTCTTTACGTCATATTTTTAGCAGTGTTGATAAAGATAGTTTTGGATTTTTATTATTATCCTTATTATCCTTTAACTATAAAAGAATGATTTTGGGCCGTTTTCCTTTCAAAGGATTATCAACTTCCTCTTCGTGTCTTCTGTGCATCATTGTATTATTATCATTATTATTATTATCATTATTACTTGCTAAGCTACAACCCTAGTTGGAAAAGCAAGAAGCTAGAAGTCCAGGGGTTCCAACAGGGAAAATAGCCCAGTGAGGGCAATCAAACCGTGCAAATATTGATGGGTGTTTCAGGGCCTTTGGAAAACCCAATTTTACCCATCAAGTGTTTTTTGAGGTGAAGTTGCTAGTCCAGACTTTTATACCAGGGTCATTTATGGGTCTCATTTCTGGTGACCCATTCAATATATGACCATACTTGAGATTACAAAACTTATGTGCTCAAGTCATCGCTTTCTTTCGTTTCTTATTCTTTAATCTGTGAGCGTCAATTCACAAGGTGGATAATTATTTCCTGACTTTAAACAAACTTAACTGGATATCATTTCGACCAATTTTCAATATACAAAATTATACAAAATCATTGGCGATATCGGAGGAAAAACATATATCTATTGATTACTTTTTTATTAATAAATTATATATAACTATAACAATTTAAAATAGATTGTACTGAAAGATATTGTGTCATGTGATGTTACCTGAGGGATGCCACTAAAAATCCCCATCATTCAGGAGAGACGGACAATCCTCCTATCCTATGACACTGACTGGCTTACAAACCCTCTGGTTCAGACATCGATCGAAGCAGCATTTATCGCTGCCGGGACAGCTGCTATCGGACCCGCAGGCTCTTGGGGGCCCGAACTGGTTCCTAACCGGGCACTGGGGCCGAACGGCTGGGCACTGGCCAGGCTTCCCGTAACCACCCTGGGACAGCCCACCGCCTCCTAAAATTCCCTGAAGGAGTAGTCCTATTAGATCAAAGGTCCTGCCATCTCGGTGCTCTCCTGTCAAGGACTCCAGGTCCTTTTTCCCTGTTTCCTTCGCAGGGTTGTTTCCTGCGTCGGCGCTCTTCTCAGAAGCGACTTCGAGGATGGATGAACTCACGACCAAGAGGCAGAGGATGATCGTTTTAGACATCTGTAAGTTTCAGAAGAGGTTTCTTATTAAAGTTATTTTTGTCTACATACAAGTTTCAATTTTTTTTGGTATCTCGCTCTGTCTGTCTGTCTGTCTGTTTGTCTGTCTGTCTGTCTTTCAGACATTCATATATATATATATATATATATATATATATATATATATATATATATATATATATACATTTATACACACACATATATATAAATATATATATATATATATATATATATATATATATGTATATATATTCATATGCATATACATAGATACACACACGCACACACACACACACACATATATATATATATATATATATATATACATATATATTCATATACATATACATACATATCTGGATGTCTATATGCATTTGTATATATATACATACATATATATATATATATATACATGTATATATATATATAGATATATATGCATACATGTATGTCTATATGCATTTGTATATATACATACTGTATAAATATAAATAAATAAATTCCTATGCATATATATGCATATATACACACACACATATATATATATATATATATAATATATATATATATATATATATATATATATATATATATATGTATACATATATACACTTCCCTCCGCTTATATAAATGCCATTTGGTTCCAGAGAGAAGTAAACAGGTCTCTGTCCATTCATACTCTGTCTTTTATATCATGGGAAAATTCTCCTGTGCACTAAGCATTCAGAACAGTACCCGTTATATACACCAACAGCAAGGCTCATCAAAAACACGGCAAACCCCTTTACACATTCAATCGTATCTTCCACACACTCGTTCACTTCATAGACATCAAGGACTTTCATTTCCAGTATATTCTTTCTCCCATATATCCGTGTGTATGATATTATGAGAATTTTTTATTTCATTTTATTATTAGTTATCAGAACTAAAATGTTATCCCCAATCATTCTGCTTTTCAAACTAGGGTTGTAACTTAGCAAGTAATAATAATAATAATAATGATAATAATAATAATAATAATAATAATAATAATAATAATAATAATAATAATAATAATAATAATAATAATAATAATAATAATAATAATTATAATAATAATAATCATATGAAAAGGAAATTTCATATAACTCTAAATGATATTAACCAGGAAAATTATTTGTAAATTTAACATCTTTTAATGAACAAGCTACATAACCTTTTTGAAAAATCCCAGTACATGAATGAGCGAATAATTTCCATGAAAAAATAGTAGAAGGTATTTTCTTGATAAATTCTTTCGTTTTAACTTACCATTCTATATGGAGAAGGCGGCTTACTCTTCTAGAAGTGTTACGGCTACTGCTATGAAGTCTGAAGTATGTATAGATGTATCACTAGAGGCCGTTTATATACGTTAGTTCTCGTGACCTTACAGAACTGATGGCTAAACTTTGGGGAATCCACACGAGCACTTTCACTACTATGGATCATTACTAAGAAATGTGTGTCGCAAGACCCTGACCCTATAATCTTATTTCAGACTTAGTAGATTTGAAAACAGAGCCCTATGAAGAATATTGGGAGTTAAATGGCAGCACAGGATTAGAAATGAAACTATAAGAGAGATTATTCGAGTGCCATATGTGGAGGAGATCACGATGAGGGATAGATGGAGATGGTTTGGGCATGCACTTCGCACTCCCCAAGAGAGATAAGTTCACCGAACTTTCCACTGGGCTCCACAAGGCACTAGAAGAGTTGGAAGACCCAGGCCTACATGGCTGAAGACTATGAAGTGTGAAGTAGGAGATGATGAATGGAGAAACATTAATTTAAAAAGCTCAAGATAGAGACTACTGGTGAAATCTAACCGAGGCCCTTTGCGTCAATAGGCGTAGGAGGAGATGATGATTATGATTGTTATCATACTTGATGGTTAACTTTCATTA
>NC_090730.1:17631237-17633737 GCF_036898095.1 Palaemon carinicauda
TTTCTTATTTTTTCCGCTTTTCTAATTATTTTCTTTCATTAACCCCTATAGTTCTAAGAAGTTTCATCATGGATAAATGAAAATCAAATCTATAGCAGAGCAAAAGACTCGCAAGGCTGTTGGATGTTTATTTACTGAATACCAATTCATAAATGCACATTTATGATCACTCATAAACAAAATATCCATATAGAAACTTATCAAGTATCTCTGATATAAGTGTCAAGATAAAAGAAACAATTAGTACATAAAAAAAAGTAATCCATCCAGACAGTAGATGAAATTATAAGTTACAATATAAATTCTGATTTCAATATTAGATTTAGATGGAATTTAAAGACGGAAAGTATATCTTGATCTTTCATTTCGCAACAACAGAATTTTCGTGATGGAAATTTTTTTTTCAGGATTTGGTACAGATAATCGAGGCTTCGACGTAAGAACATAACAGTGTAGTAATACTCGTAGTAATCCGATAAGATATACACTTTGTACACATGCTCCCTCTTAAGCACTCATGCATAAACATACACATATATGTATATATATGTATATATATATACACACACACACACACATATATATATATATATATATATATATATATATATACACATACATATATATATGTATATATATATCTATATATAAATACATATATATATATATATATATATATATACATATATATTTGTATATACATACATACATACATATATATTATTATTGTTATTATTATTAAATGCTAAGCTACAACCCTAGTTGGAAAAGCAGGATGCTATAAGCCTAGGGGCCCCAACAGGAAAGGAAATAAAGAAAAGTATTTCTTATAAAAAATATAAAAAAAACTTTAACAAACCAAGAGGAAGGGAAACTAGATAGAAGTGTGCCCGAGTGTACCCTCAAGCACGAGAACTCTAACCAAAGACAGTGGAAGACCATGGTACAGAGGTTATGGCACTGCCCAAGACTAGAGAACAATGGATTGATTTTGGAGTGTCCTTCTCCTAGAAGAGCTGCTTACCATAGCTGAAGAGTCTCTTCTACCCTTACCAAGAGGAAAGTAGCCACTGAACAATTACAGTGCAGTAGTTAACCCCTTGGGTGAAGACGAATATTTTGGCAATCTCAGTGTTGTCAGGTGTATGCGGACAGAGGAGAATCTGTAAAGAATAGGCCAGACTATTCGGTGTCTTTGTAGGCAAAGGGAAAGAACCGTAACCAGAGAGAAGGGTCCTATGTAGTACTGTCTGGCCAGTCAAAGGACCCCATAACTCTCTAGCGGTAGTATATATATATATATATATATATATATATATATATATATATATATATATATATATATATATATATATATATATATGGTGTACATATTTTATTAACACATCATAACCAATATACTTTTGATTCAGCACTAACTCTTCAACTTCGTCGCAAAAGAGTGCGTTAACAATACAGCCCAAGGTGAGGAAGGTTATTGTGGCCAAGAGGGTTTTTGCTCTTGGCAACGATGAAGAGAATCTCCCCAAAACTCGTCCTCCGCCAACCAATAACATTCCAGGTAGTTGAAGGTCAAATGAGTCGTTTGCAAGCGAACTAGTTTGGCTTCTTCTATTCCCAAGCATGGAAGAATCTCTCGCGGGCGTTTGATGAGTAAAACGGCTTGAAGGCATTGCATAGGGATTCACTGAGGTGAATTCAAGTCAGGTTTTACTGTGCGTGCGTAAGTGCGTGTAATGTAGATAGCGAAACTCTTCTGTATGACATAGGCTTTGGGCCTTCAGGGAGCCCGTAAATGTGTTACTCTTATAGCGACGTTCTTTTATAAAACAGTTGTATTTGGGCTTGTATTTTGCATCATTTCTATTATCTAATTGATTAATTGTAGTCCATTTCTTTTAGCGATGCATATTTTCACCGACTCGCGGCGGTGCCCTTTTAGCTCGGAAAAGTTTCCTGATCGCTGATTGGTTAGAATTATCTTGTCCAACCAATCAGCGATCCGGAAACTTTTCCGAGCTAAAAGGGCACCGCTGCGAGTCGGTGCAAATATGCATCGCTAAAAGAAATGGACTATAGTTAAACTGCTTTTTTTTTGCGGTTTATCTTATTAAAATGACTATATCAAGTTAAACTATCGTGGGATAAAAAATCATAACTTTTCCAAGAGCCAATAAAATAGCCTTCATCGCTTTCATAATATTGGTTTCAAATCCATATAGTAAATTATAGTATCTGGTAAAACCTTATTATCATTAAATTTCACGGTGATTACATGGATAAACATTGCGGTAATAATTAGGAAACCATATTCTTTTTCAGGAAGCTATAATATTATTATTATTATTATTATTATTATTATTATTATTATTATTATTATTATTATTATTATTATTATTATTATTATTACCCTATACATGGGCAATTGCGTGATGTTAGGTAACGACAAACCAAGAATCTGTAGACAAAAAAATCTTCCGGAGCAAAATGAAGAAAAACT
>NC_090730.1:17638737-17651237 GCF_036898095.1 Palaemon carinicauda
TAATAATAATAATAATAATAATAATAATAATAATAATAATAATAATAGTAATAATAATAATAATAATGATATGGTTACCTATGATAGTAGTACAAACAAAATTGTTATGTAATATAAATGATAATATCCTCAGAGGTATAAAAAGATTGTGAAAATCATGAGGATTCCCAAAATCTGGGGAATCCAAGAATATCGTGTTATGAGTGGTGGCAGCTCTGACATTTAAATGATTTCACTTTAACTGCAAGACATGAAAATTAAAGTAGTAAATAGGAAAACTAAAAAAAAATATAGAATTGTTTTAAGGCTTAACGGTTCTCAAAAGAGGCTGAGGCAAAGGACAGGGAGATGACCCAGTGTCCCACAACAGGGCAGTGTCCTAGTGTTCTAGAGACTGACCATATGTAAGGATCATGGAGGACCAGCCAATAGCTGCTAAGGACTCAGCACATTGACCTAAAGGTTCCCCCAAATCACCCATCCCTAACTTATAAGGACGGTTTAGTTTGGAAAACTGTTTGAGTGGGGCTCGAACGTGGCTCGAGTCTCATTGAAAATAAATCTTAACTCATTTCTCCTCCATAACAAATGCTACCTCCAGCCTCATTATAAATACATATCAAGTCAATTCTCCCTTATAACAAATGCTACCTAGAGTCTCCTTCAAGATAAATCTTAACTCATTTGTCCTTTATAACAAATGCTACCTCGTGTCTCATTCAAAATAGATATTAACAACTTTCTCTTTCATAACAAATGGTACCTTGAATCTTTCAAATTAAATATTCAACTCAATTCTCCATAACAAATGCTACCTCGAGTCTCATTACAAATAAATATTAAGTCAATTCTCCCTCATAACAAACGCTACATCGAGTCTCATTGAAAATAAATCTTAACTCATTTCTCCTCCATAACCATTGCTAACTTGAATCTCTACCTAAATAAATACGACTCCATGGATGAATATTAAATCAACCGCTTGAGATTCTTTTTCAGCTATCTCTTACTGCAATCGTCATGCTACTCACAAATTCCGCAGTATTTATCGTGCGTTGAATATCTAGTACCTGCTTACTGAGTAGGCTTCTAGAGATCTTCTGGAGGAACATGGTCCGGTTGGCGTCTCTGTATTACTTGTTTCTGCCCAAGGACGTCAGCTTTGTGGTTTGAGAGGAACGCACTTGACTATCTTTCAGTCGTCTGCAAATTATGAGCGCTTGTAACTGGTCGTTGTGTTGTTTAAGACAATTTTTGATGAAGTACAAACATAGTTTATAACTATATTGATTAATTCATGTGGAAATGGGAACTTTATTAACATCACATTTTTTCGTAGTCCTGAGAAATAGGCCTAATATGAATCTGGATATGAGAAATTATTATAATTTCTATTTCATCATGCAAACGTACAGCTGGTATAAAATTGAGATGAATCTGATATCATCACTGATCCCTTTTGACATATTATTTATCTGAAAGATGTATACTGGCTGTCTGACATTGGTTTTGGTTTAACAGAGGTAAACACACTACAAAGCTGTTAGTACCTAGTCAGAGGCATTTTAGTGCTGTCAGAGGTTGAATTTATAATAGCTAAACTTTGGAATTCTTTTATGTTCACACCACATGATAAGTTTTGGTAAAGGGTTTCTGATATTACCCTTTTAATTTTTAGATTTTACCTTTTTCTGGTATTCTAAGAATTGAGCTACCAAAGTTATGTATTTTTTTTCTCTCTAGATTACAACGATCTATTACCAAGTTTGTCTGTTGGTTTTGTTAAATTATCTTTATTTCACCTAATAAAATCGTAATAGCTACATCCAGAATACATCTACTTCCAGCTAAAATCTCATGTATATCATTATATTCACAGTGAATATGTTACAAAGTATAATATGGTTTTGTAGTTTGTAATTTCTATAAGAAAATTAACCAGTCTCACATTACTTTATTAAAAACTATGAAATGCTTGATGAAGAATGACAAATATGAGCATGAAAAAAACAAATAAAGAGATTTGAAACAGATTAGCACAAGACCATTGCAGTTTATCATAATTCTAATCTAGGGAAATCAAGGATATGATCGTAAAATATTACATATACAGTTTTAATCTCTTAACCATAAAACACATTTACCTTAATTATTCTAATGATAAATAATATCTCATAAATAGAGTCCGGATCATATTGACCTTGATGAATCCTTAAAAATCTTTAAAGATCAAGTCGTAAAATACCATTGAATAAATAATCTTAATCGTTTAACCATAGAACACATTTCACCTTAATTATTCTAATGATAAATAATATCTCATGATTAAAGGCTGGATTATATAATCCCTGTTGATCCAACTGGAGGTTTACACACGCTCTTCTGAAGACAGGTATCAAAACAACACTTATCAACACCACTGCATCTGCCATCGTTGGCACAAGAATGAGGTGGGACAAGACTTCTGACGGGTGGGCAGTTAGGACGAACTGGAGGACAGAGACCTGGCTTGACGAAAATCACAGAGGCAGGCTTGTCGTTACCTTCGCAGCAGTAATTCTGCCCTTGGGGAGTCCTACACCAGTAGCGGCATGTCCCAGATGCATCCAAGCCAAAGGCTCCTCCGATGTTTGGCCTGATGCCGCCAAAACCACCAGTTCCTAGACCCGAGTTAATGGAACCAAAATCGCCACCAAAATTTGGATTTGTGGTACCGAAATCACCACTAAAACCTGGGGTTATCTCTTCGAGGCTGCTACTAAATCCTGGGGTTAATTCCTGAAAGCCAAAGCTACCAGAAAAACCCTGGTTTAACTCAAAATCGCTTCCAAATCGTTGTCTTCCGCCAAATGGTTCGCTGGATTCCTGACTTTTTCCTGTAAGAAATCCGTCCAAAAATCTATTTTTTCTTTGGTTGTTTCCGATTTCAATTCCACCCGACTCCTTTTTGCCGTTCTGTGCTGAGGCAACAGCACTAAAACAACATACAAGTAATAGACGTGTTCCCTGGAATACAGAAAATCAGGTTCAGATTTATTTAGTGATATAATCATAACAGTTCCTCCAAAATCCCTAAGAAAATCTTGGCATGACGTTCATCTATTATTGATTTATATCTTCAAAGTTGAGAGAGAGAGAGAGAGAGAGAGAGAGAGAGAGAGAGAGAGAGAGAGAGAGAGAGAGAGAGAGAGAGAGCCGTCATTTGAACAAAATATTTTACTGTAAATTATTCAAAACAAAAAAGATAATTTTACAGATATGCGATAAGAAGGCCTGGAGAAAAATTTGCTGTTTTAAGTAAATTATATAAGCCCTCTAATCCCATATGTAAATTTAAGACATATACAAAAAAATTTTAGTATGTAAGATACTTTGAAATTGAGTGAATATCATGATGGACACGTAGGAGTCATATGTATCACTACCGGAATCGGACAGTCTATTCGGAATATTATATTGATTTGACTAATCCTCTTTTCAACAATGTTATATATATAAACATACTTAAAAACTGGAACTATATCGCTATAAAACAACTTACCTTCATGCTGATATGTCGGAAGTCAGGGGGATATTGTCTCTACTCTCCGGAAATACTCCTTTTTATATGCAAACAGAAATGATTTCCTCGTCTTGTTTCTTGCAGTTTGCACAAAGGGAAAACTCGGGACATCGTATCCGGATACCTTGACCTCCAACAACTGTGAAAGTACTGCTTAAGCGTTTCTCATTTCCGTCACCTTTCATGTGGGGAATCCTCAGAGACAAGAAGGAAGTTTTTTATTTTTTATTCAGAAGGTTATTTCCCTCTCTGTAGTTACACGCATATATATATATATATATATATATATATATATATATATATATATATACATATATATATATAAATATATATATATATATATATATAAATCATATATACACACACACATATATATATATATATATATATATACTGTATATATACATATATATATACATACATACATATGTATATATATATATATATATATATATATATATATATATATATATATATATATATATATATATGTGTGTGTGTGTGTGTGTGTTTGTGCATGTGTGTAGGTGGGTGCGTTTATGATTGTGAGTGTCTGTATGTGGGGAGTACTTATTATGTCATCACTTATTTATCTAGATTTCTTCCTCGCAACATAGTTGGTGGGTAATGGAAATGATTGTCTGTTTTGTGATATCTATAATACATAAAAAGAAAATGTTGTTGATATGTGAGCATACAAATATAATATACTGACTCCAAGAAGAGATTCACCATGTCTTTATGGATATTTGATGCAATTACGAATAGATTTATTAGATAAGTGTCGGTATTCATTGTTCTGACAAGAATCTACAGAGAAAGAATAGGAGGTATTAGAGAAAAGCTAAATAGGAAGAATTGGCTTAGAATATAAAATAGCGGCTTCAAGAAAAGTTAACTGAGAAATTCAGAGGAAAAGTATAAGAGGAATGATTGGCACACCTGTAGAAAGGTCAAGTTACTTATTATCAATGTTAGACAAATGTTGTTTTTAATTTTACATTTCACGATATCACATGCTTTTGATAACTTTGATATATCTTTTGCTTTTATATTTGATCATTTTTTTTTATTCCAGATGGTTGATTTGTATCTGTAATATAACTGGTTTGAGAAAATTCATATTATTTCCTATTTTTTTTTAGAAATATGTCTATAACATATCATCTAGTGCCTAGTATATCTGCCAATAATATTAATTTTCTGTTCAAGGTTTTTGAGAAGTTGCCCTTGAAATCTTTATAAAAAAAGATGCAATTTAGATATTTGATTCTTTACATTACGAACTTAGTATTACATGCAATATACTTTTAGGTTTCAATAGTTGTAAGTTGATATAAGGACAAGCCTTGGATTTATATACTTAAACTTGCACTTACATACAAACACACACACACATATATATATATGTATGTATGTATGTATGTATGTATGTATGGATGTATGTATGTATGTATGTATCATATATATATATATATATATATATATATATATATATATATATACATAGCTAAATAACGATAACGAATAAAAAAAATTGTGTACATCATCTACAATAATATACCTAATAAGATTAACATATTTTTCAGGAGTAGAGACTAATATTGATTAATAGAACGAAGATGAAGACAAAGATATTGGAAAAGCTTTTGAACACTTAGTATCTAAACTTCAACAAGGGTTCCTAGGAACTTAAAAGATACGAAGAAATAGAAATTTATGAATGAACTTTAGACTTGTCTATTCTAAAACAAACAGGAGATAAGGTCAAGTGAATTTTCGATATCAATATTAGGACACAAATGGATTGTACATAAAATCAGGAAGAGAATACAGAGATTATCAGAGGCCAACCAAAAAATTATTTTGATTGTTTTGACAATATTTCTTTATACAGTGATTAATACAGGCCAACCAAGAAATTATCTTGATTGTTTGGATAATATTCCTTTAAATCTTAATGTTTTTGCTCTGTGCGAATTTTATTTTTGAGCGCAATCTTTTTCTGAAAAATGTAGTTTCCTTTCCGGGAAAAAAATTTGATCTCCATTCACACCTTGTTGAGTAAGTTAATGATGTTGCTTAAATTTCTTCGTGTTTGGAGTATTTTTGTGTAAAGCGATTTTAATTATGTGACATTGAATGAATTCAACGTTTTTATTAAAACATAGCTGATTATAGAATAGCAATTTACTTAAAACTGCAAAATTACAGACATATCACACTCTCCCTCTCCCATTTTATCAACCTTTAATGATGCTATTATAGTTTCATGGAACCTTGAGCCGAAAAACTCTCTCTTCTGGCTTCCCTTTTTAATTTATGGGTTTGCAAAGCGGCATTTTTTTTTTTTTTAGGGCTTTCACTAACCCTGAGCTATCATCAGGAGGGACTGATTCGCTTGTAAGTCATCACCACAGACGACTTTTGCTTTTTTAGTTGAATTTTTGTTTATTTTGGATGGTTTCCTCTTGCGTCCCCTCCCCCTTTTCCTAACCCTATTCATAGTTGGTTGGAAACGTCTCTGCCTGGCAGTCTTCCGGACTGGTGTTCGAATACAGCTCCAGTTCGATAGTTTCTTGTAGTGTCTGCAATCTTACCATCATTGTGAGCCTATAGCTGAGTCATCAGCAGCCTTTGCCTGGCCTCCCTGGTCCTAGCTTGGGTGGAGAGGGTGCTTGGGCGCTAATCATTTGTACATACTATTATTATCATTATTACTTGCTAAGCTACAACCCTAGTTGGAAAAGCAGGATGCTATAAGCCAGGGGCTCCAACAGGGAAAATATCTCAGTGAGGAAAGGAAACGAGGAAAAATTAAATATTTTAAGAGCAGCAACAACACCAAAATAAATATTTCCTATATAAACTATAAAAACTTTAACAAAACAAGAGAAAGAGAAATAAGACAGAATAGTGTGCCCGAGTATAATCTCAAGCAAGAGAACTCTAATCCGAGACAGTGGAAGACCATGGTACAGAGGCTATGGCACTACTCAAGATTAGAGAAGAGCTGCTTACCATAGCTAAAGAGTCTCTTTTACCCTCACCAAGAGGAAAGTAGCCACTGAACAATTAGAGTGCAGCAGTTAACTCCTTGGATGGAGAAGAATTGTTTGGTAATCTCAGTGTTGGCAGGTGTATGAGGATAGAGGAGAATCTGTAAGGAATAGGCCAGACTATTCGGTGTATGTGTAGGCAAAGCAAAAATGAACCGCAACGAGAGAAAAGGATCGAATGTAGTACTGTCTGGCCAGTCAAAGGACCCCATAACTCTCTAGTGGTAATATCTCAACGGGTGGCTGGTGCCCTGGCCAACCTACTACCCATATGGTCAGTCTCTAGGAAATTTCCTGCTTGCTAGGGAATTGTCACTTCCCTTTGCCTCTGCCATTTAAAAAACTCTATATAAATCTTCTTTGTTTTCTGAGGTGAACACGAGTAATCAAAGGTATCATTGACCAATCATCTCATTTATTTCATTAATGCCTACATCATCATTTAGTTTTCTCATTTATATAGACTATGTTCCTTTTATTCTGTCTATATTTTGAAAAGGACAGTGGATTAACATAATCAATCTATTTCTTGGTTGATTCAAGAGAAGGAAACATACCTACAGTAGTTCAATCATTATTTTCAGTGTGAAAACTTTCTGTTTGTCATTAGCTTATCATATATGTATGTATATATATATTTATATATATATATGCACTATCTTGGATTATATATATATATATATACATATATATATATATATGTATATATATATATATATATATATATATATATATATATATATACACACCTATTTATATCCCTGAAGACAATTAAGTTACAATTAGCTAGAAGTGTTGCCTTAAAATAGTTAATGCCCCAAGTTCTTTAGCCTTTAATCTATATATATATATATATATATATATATATATATATATATATATATATGTATATATATATATATATATATATATATATATATATATGTATTGTCGTCTTTTTTACCACTATAATAATCAAACATAAAAGAAAAGTATTTTTTCCCATCCCTAAGCTATTCATCATAGCTTTTGTCATATTTTGATATAAAGTATGTACTAGAAAGTGTTGCAAATGTTTTTTTTTACTAACCAATCTAAGGTATGATCTCTCTCTCTCTCTCTCTCTCTCTCTCTCTCTCTCTCTCTCTCTCTCTCTCTCTCTCTCTCTCTCTCTCTCTCTCTCTCTCTTTACCAATTCGTTTGTTAAATTAACATTACTTTATCCAACCAATCTTCGTTATAGTTATGCGTATTGATATTTAAGTTAGAAACTCCTCCTTGTGGAACGTTTAGAATAAAACTTTACCTCAGTGTTTATCGCGTTTCTATCCTTTGGCGTTGATTTCTCATAAGAAAAAGAATAAACAATACTTCATAAATTCACAGAATTTCAAAACGTATAGCAGTTTAGAGTAGAGCGCAACTGATACTAAAATTCTACATTAAAATACTCATAATCAAACAATAGCATAATATTTTTGTATATTCTCCAGCTGCTGATAATAATCTACGGCCGATGAGAATATTATATATATAAATTGCAGTTGTTGATTATTTAATATCTCACAAATACTTTTACTACTGAAACGAATATAGCGAATCTCAAACTCTGAAGGTCGTAAATAAGAATATAAAAAAACAATCAGATCTGAAATTATGTTTTTACTTTTCATAATAAAAAACTGACCTTGATGTAAGGAAAAAAGAGATAAGAGACTAAATGTATGAAAACATGAATGTGGTTTTCTAAAAGTTTTTTCTTGAGTGCTTCTCCTGTCGATTTAATTTTTTTTTTTTTTGAAGCAGGTTTTACCAGTTTTTATTCGTCGTTTCCGGTCAACTTGCGTCATCCTCAACGTCTTGCTTTGTCGTAAAAAAACTCGTTTATCTACGTAAGTTTTCCCTATGATATACATTTCTTGTGTTTTTTTTTATAATTTAGCGTAAACCCTGTATTCCATGTATCAACAATACGTTTTATGAAATCAATAATAAGGAAAATAAGCCCGAAAATTTTTTTTCCATTTTTTTCTTGAACAGAGAATACTTAGATTAAGAACTATAAGACAAACGACAAAATTTTTAATACGCTCAATCGTGCTTCCAGGTGGAGCATCTGGAACCACGAGATTTTAAGGTCTGGACCTAATGTATGGTTATTTTTAATTACCAGAACATTTTCCAGAATGTTTCTCCCACTTACCAGGGTAAGAATTTTCATTTCCAGAAGAAATATTGGAGCTGGAAACATTACATAACCCAATGAAAACGCTTCAAGGTTGCGGTGGCCGATGTGGTAACGTCCCTGACTGGTGAACGCCAGATTGGGGTCGAGTCCCGCTCAAACTCGTTAGTTTCATTGGTCACTGCAGCCTCACCATCCTTGTAAGCTAAGGATTGGGGGTTTGGGGGAGCTTATAGGTCTATCTGCTGACTCATCAGCAGTAATTGCCTGGATCTCCCTGGTCCTAGCTTGGGTGGAGAGGGGCTTGGGCGCTGATCAAATGTATATATGGTCAGTCTCTAGGGCATTCCGGAAACAGGAGGGCGTTGCTTGCTGCCTGGGAGAGCTATTGTCCCTCAGAAGGAGAACAGAGGCAGGAAATAATGAGGATTTAAAGCGATAAGTCAGAAGGAACAAAATATAAGAGGTGGAAGTAATCAAGACTTTAAAGAATAAGTGCTATCCAGGAAATGAGAGGAGAGCGACAATAACGATAAATTACAATTAGAATGATAGAAATAAGAGAGAAATACCAAAGTAGAATTTTTTCTTAGCCCTTAAAGGGTAAAATGGGTGTTTTAAGAAAATATGATATACAGTATATATATATATATATATATATATATATATATATATATATATATATATATATATATATATATATATATATATATATATACTTATATATATATATATATATATATATATATATATATATATATATATATATATATTTATATAGTCACTCAGATTTACTTTGAGTCGTATAATGTGATAACCTACTTCGCTTTGAAATATTAGAATTACCAGATATTGCTGGATTTGGGAAGATTTTCTTATCAAGAAAATTGTAACGACCATTAGGGATATTATTATTATTATTGTTATTATTATTATTATTATTATTATTATTATTATTATTATTATTATTATTACAAGGTAAGCTACAACCCTAGTTGAAAAAGAAAGATACTATAAGCACAAGGGCTCCAACAAGGAAAAATAGCTCAATGAGGAGAGGATATAAGGAAATAGCAAACTACAAAAGAAGTAATAAAAAAATAGAAATAAAAAAGAATAGAATATCAAAATGAAATAAGATATCAAAATAAAATAATATTTCAAAATAAAATAATATTTCAAAATAAAATAATATTTCAAAATAAAATATACCAAGTACAGTAACACAATTAAATTAGATCTTTCATATATAAACTTTAAAAACCTCAAAAAAACAGAAGGAAGAGAAATAAGAAAAATAAGATAGAAAAGCGTACCCGGATGTAAGAAATATTTTTTGGCGAATTATTATTTTGCAAAACAATATAACATGACGTTGATGATCTGCCTCTGATGAGGTACCGTCTTCTGTTAAGAATTATGTAGTTGCAATTGTTTTTATTGAAAACCTAAACTATAGACTACTCTTGGGCTATATAAGGCAAATGAAATTCAGAAGTCTACACTGATAAAAACACCGTAATTTTAATCTGAAATTCTCCGTACAAATATAATGTTCTCAGCCGTATTTCAGTAAAATAAAGATGACCGTAATCTTTACCCTACTTTGTTATTATTTTTTAAGCTTTGGTGTCCGTAATATTACTCCTTTACGCCAGTATATCCATTTTTTAAAACGTTAAATGCCTGATAATAATTATTCCATGATTTTTACATTTTTTTTTACGGCAAATTTTCAAAAGTGCACGACACCAACCAAACTAAACATTGGATAAATACACGTAATTATTTCTTACCTCTTTTGATTCGGTTCAAAACACCTCTTGAAATGGAATCAGCTTTTTGAGAACATCTTGAGCACGTCCACATGACGCTCCATTGAAGATAGAATTTCTTTAATTGCGTAGAAATAAGAAGAAATCATTCAGAAAAAAATCTCCTTTGACATAAAAGGTGAAGTGTTGGCAACAAACATACAGTCACTCGGGATTCAGAGAAGGCAACATGAAGGTTCGTATTCCAGAATACTATATTGATATTATTAGTTCAAAGAATCTTCCTGTAATCTAAATCTAAAATATGGTAGTTTTATTATGATGAAAATCTAAAAGGAGTCCTCAAGAATTCTCAAGTTCCTTGCAACACTTTATGGAAAGATTTACGGAAGGTCTCAATCAATAATAATTCTATTTAAATATTTTCTTCATTCTGAAATCAAGATTTCAACAAATTCCAAGCCTTGTCCTGTAATTTAAGTGTTAGCTCAAATCAATTGAGTGAAGATTGAAGAAAAGTTTCCAACATTTCTAAGTATTTTCCACCTATATTTTTCGTTGTATATTCAACATAGGATGACGCATTCAGTAATCATATACTCGTTTAATATTTGCCATAAATATTTGGCCTATTATTTTGTGGAAATGGCATTGTTACTAACGGTCCTATCGAGACACTATAGGGAATAACTCCATGCTTCATGGAGATACTAATGTTTAGAGTTTAGAAAGTCCCTGACTTAGGAAACAATTCACTATGGTACTTTATTTGATTATTTTTTTAGGTCAATTTTTTTTGCTATAATCCCTTGTGGATGTTTCTCTATCTACTTGTTTATGTATGCATGTATGTGTGTATGTATGTATGTATGTATGTATGTATGTATGTATGTATGTATTATTCAAATCATAGCTTTCAATGTAAAAAAAATACTTATCACACTCGAAGCCCAGATTCATTTTTCAAAGCACTTGAATGAAAATATATATGATACTGTCACAAATAGATAAATAAAGAAAACGATATTGTTGGCAAAGTTTCCCACATTAACAGTGATGATAACATTTAGCACCTCACGCGTCAGAATTTCTGTCATCCCATTAAGTAAATACGAAAGTGGTATATCTTTAATGGCTCATATTGAGACATAAGTTTTCAAATATAATTGAAATTCCTCTTTTTTTTTTTTTAGGTACTGAAGACATTATTAATTTGTTATATGGCTCTAGTCGTCCTTGCACAAGACGGCGAGGAAAAAAGCAGCACCAACGCAAGCGATGGTAAGAACAACGCGAACACTCGATTCTTCGGTGGTGGTGTTCTCGGGGGCCTAGGTGGTGCTCTGAACTCTGCTGTAAGTGGTGTCAACTCTGCTCTTGGTAATTTCAACCAGGTTCCTGCAAACATCAACCCATCTTTTGGAGGTGGCTTTGGAGGGTTTAATGGAATACCAAGTGGTGGCTTTGGAGGGATCAACCCCAGCTTTGGAGGCGGCTTTGGAGGAATCAACCCAGGCTTTGGAGGTGGTGCTTCTCAGACGTGCAGACGCTGGTGCCGAACTCCCGAGGGACAGGCCTACTGCTGCGAGAGCAACAACGAGCCCGAAACCCTTCCCTTCGTCAAGCCAGGTCAATGCCCTCCCGTAAGACCTCAGTGCCCACCCGTCAGGAGCTTTGCCCCTCCACAGACATGTTCCAATGACAGCAAGTGCGGAGGCGTCGACAAGTGCTGCTTCGACAGGTGTCTCGAGGAACACGTTTGCAAACCCCCTGTTGGATCTGGAGGCTTCGGTGGATTTGGAGGTTTCGGTCGTTAATTTTAAATTTTAGTTTTTTTTTTTTTTTAGTTTTTATATGATCAAACGATGCTTTGAATACCTCATTTGAATGAGGATATTAATATTCTCTTAAAGATTATTCAGAATGAGATTTCACATAAA
>NC_090730.1:17658737-17698737 GCF_036898095.1 Palaemon carinicauda
AAGAATACTTCATGCAGAGTAATAGTCACACCAAAGACGTACAAAATACCCTTTCTGTAGGTCTTGGTCACACCCATGAACGCAAGTAGATGTAGCAATAGCTTGCTCATATGATACCAAACTAGGATTAATATTTCTTCTCTAAAGAAAGTTTTGTCAATTATGTATGATAAATATTGCTTATAAAAAATATCGATTATTTTAATAGTTTTTTTTCTGAGGAGAAAACTTACTTCATTGTTCCTTAGAGAAAAAAACTGTTGTTTCCATAGAAAGTTCTATTTATAGAGCTTTCCACTGCGCATATTTCTTTCAGGTTGTTCCCAAATACATAAAATGATTTTGTCAATTCCGAAAAACCATAATTGAAATTTTCTCTGAAATTTAGAGCAGGTAAATTCATAAGGTTTTCCTCTGGGCTAATTTCATTTAAAAACAACGATGGAGCAGACTCTTGCGGTTTAGAAAACCCACTTCAAAACGTGATTTGCAATAAATGGACCTGTAACAAGTATTCCATTTTGATAATTTATTCTGATGGACTTGTGATGTACTCCATTATTATTATTGTTATTACTTGCAAAGCTACAACCCTAGTTGGAATAGCAGGATGCTATAAGCCTACGGGCTCCAACAGGGAAAATAGCCCAGTGAGGAAAGGAAACAAGGAAAAATAGAATATTTTAAGAAAAGTTACAACATTAAGATAAATATTTCCTATATAAATTATAAAAAACTTAAAAAAAACAAGAGGAAGATAAATAAGATAGAATAGTGTGCCCGAGTGTACCTTTAAGCATGAGAATTTTAACCAATGAGAGTGGAAGACCATGGTACAGAGGCTATGACACTACCCAAGACTAGAGAACAATAGTTTGATTTTGGAGTGTCCTTCCCCTAGAAGAGCTGCTTACCATACCTATAGAACCTCTTCTACCCTTGCCAAGTGGAAAGTGGCCACTGAACAATTACAGTGCAGTAGTTAACCCCTTGGGGGAAGAAGAATTGTTTGGTAATCTCAGTGTTGTCAGGTGTATGAAGACAGAGGAAAATATGTAAAGAATAGACCAGACTATTCGGTATATGTGTAGGCTAAATGAAAATGAACCATAACCAGAGAGAAGGATCCAAAATAGTTCTGTCTGCCCAGTTAAAGGACACATAACTCTCTAGCGGTAGTATTTCAACGGGTGGCTGGTGCCCTGGCCAACCTACTACCTGCTACCTCCAGTTTGATAATTTATTCTAATGAACTTGTAACAAGTACTTCATTTTGATAATTCATTCTGATGGACTTGTAACGTACTCCAGTTTGATAATTTATTCTAATGATATGAAATTCTTAGACAAAGAAGAAAACAAACATATACCAGTAAATTAGTTGCTAGATATTACTCACCACAAAATATCTGTTCAAGTTTTGGGTTGATTATTGGCCTTTGCAACGCCTCCTCAGGTTTAAAGACATAAAGGCCACTCATGAATGGCAGAGGCAAGGGGCAGTGACATTGCAATATCAAGCAGGACAATACCCTAGAGAATGACCATGTTACATATGACCAGCGCCAAAGCCTCCTCTCTACCCAAGCCAGGATCAAGGAGGGTTAGGCAATGGCTGCTGATGACTCAACAGATAGACATATAGGCTCCCCCAAACCTTCCATACTTAGCTCCCAAGGATAGTTAAGTTGCAGGGACCAAAGGAACTAATGAGTCTGAGCAGGACTCGAACTCCAGTCTGGCAATCACCAGGCAAGGACCCTACCTCCAGGCCACCACAACCCATGGACATTTTTCCTATCTCACTCTTTTTTTTTTTATATCCAGATATGATATAAAATTTTCTTTTTACATTTCAATATGATTTTGAATAGAGAATGTCTCACTATTCAATGTCCCACTATTGAATTTTCATCGCTATGTGTTCTTAAAGTTCTATCAATCTTCATCTTTTATTTTCATACTACTGGAAATGTAAAAAAAAAAAAATATGTATTAGATTCACTAGATTTTCACAATAATACCAATACATATTTCATCCAGTGTGTCTTGTTATGTTTTCATCCTCATCATCATCATCATCATCATCAACATCTCCTACGCCTATTGATGCAAAGGGCCTCGATTACATTTCGCCAGTCGTCTCTATCTTGAGTTTCTAAATCAATACTTCTCCATTCATCATCTACTTCGCGCTTCATAGTCCTCAGTCATGTAGGCCTGGGTTTTCCAATTCTTCTAGTGCCTTATGGAGCCCAGTTGAAATTTTTGTTGAATTAATCTCTCTTGGGGAGTGCGAAGAGCATGTTCTACCTTAAGATACTGGCCCCTTTGAAAAAAAAATATCACCGATGAAAAAGTATTATCATATATTTGTTCCACTTTATTTTCTCTCTTCTTTTTCCTATATATTTATAGCTTCACTTTATCATCTAAGTCTTCAATCTATCTATCAGTATTTCATCTTAAGTTTGGCAGATACTTTATTTTTTAATTTGTCTTGTATTCTGGTTAAACTTTAAAAAATATTCTTTTCGGTGGTTTTCATAATTTTCAATGTTTTACTTGCATTTTGATTTTCATTTCAGTATATCTTCTTTTTCCTGTCACGGTACTGTTTATAAATTGCAGTCTTAAATCTATCGACCTTCCTGTAACAGAAAATGCATTTATGTATCCTATAATACATTAATAGTTTTACTTTTAGATAGAAAAGAAATGAACCAGAACAGCTTCCATAGTGGTATCGTATTGGTAAAAAATGCGAATGGCAACCTCAATGCTTTTTAGATAGTGATCAATCACGAGCTTATCCATTTATCTGAATATCATTTAGGGAACGATGATGTTTGCCACTTCGTAAGAGCCTATATATCTGGAGAGAGAGAGAGAGAGAGAGAGAGAGAGAGAGAGAGAGAGAGAGAGAGAGAGAGAGAGAGAGAGAGAGAGAGAGAGAGAGAGAATGTTCAAGATTTCTAAATAGAATTAAATAAATACATTACTTGAAAAATAACTCATTATATTGTGTTTAAGCATAAGACAATATAATCTCTACGCAGTGTACTCATATAACCAAAATCAATAACCTATTCCATTATTCTCTACACTAGAGAGGCAGGGAAATGATATAAAACCTAAATTTCTGATTTTACTTCTCGTGTTGAAGAGGATCTTACTGTACATTATTTTTAGTCTTTTCCTTGTAAGTATATTTGATTCCATGACGTCACCAGCAAAGTATTTTGGATTCACATTCACTTATAAATCAATCAATATTCAAATTTTTCTTACGATTTTTTATCACTGATATAAAAGTTTTTCATATGAGTGCCAACTGTATAATTCATCATCATCATCATCTCCTCTTACGCCTATTGACGCAAAGGGCATCGGTTAGATTTCGCCAGTCGTCTCTATCTTGAACTTTTAAATTAATACTTCTCTATTCTTCATCTCTAACTTCGCACTTCATAGTCCTCAGCCATGTAGGTCAGGGTCTGCCAACTCTTCTAACTGTCTAATTAGCAAGGTAAATTAACGACGTACTTCTGGTTTTCTTAAGGAAAAGGGAAATCTTTCATTGGTTCATGAATAGCGCCAAAAAAAAAAAAAAAAAAAAAATATGAATTAGATTTTTTTCCATTCATGAAGATTCTAAACAGCTCTGAATATTTGGTGAAAGCATTTTGAAGGAATTACTATACACGTACAAAAATAATATTCAACTATAATTCCTTTGGTTATTTTTTTCTTGTTGTTACTATTAACATCTTAAGTATATGTTCTAAGAATCTCATCTTCCACTGATATTCAATTTATAGTTTTGTTGCTCTTGACCTTCGCTTCGAAGTTCATATCATGGTGATATCAAAATTATCAAAATTCGTGGATCTTTAAATGGTGTAAACTTCAGCATTATAAAGGGCGTAGTGATTTCATGTCGCCCATTCATTCATATTTAAAATTTGCTTGGACAGAGCTGTCTACAGAGAATTTATTATGAAAAGAATGTGTCATTGAAGAAATGATAAACTAACTAAACTTCACTTGAAATATCAATAAGATTTTCACATATGAATTTTTCTATTTAGGTTTTTATTCCATTTGCTCAATGCCTATCTTTAAATCAGTCACCTTCAAATTAAGGTGATGAAAATGGGCTATATTTGAAGATTACAAAAGACGAATCATGTCTTTTTTAGAATTTGATGGTTTTGACTGATGTAAAAGATATCTTTTTCTCCTAATTGTTACTCTACAGAAGCATTACTGTTTCATACTAAAGAAAGTCATTATACAATCCAGTTTAAAACTATTTTTTAAATCTTCTGTTTTCAATTTACTCCATGGTAATTTGATATCTAATTTTTTCAAGTGATATGTTTTTGTCTTTTTTAATTTATTTTCTTAGACTGGAATTATATAATGTTGCATTGAAAGATATTTTATTCATGCAATGGATGGCCTTATTAAATTTTCTTCTTCATCAAAGATTATTTTTTCTTAACAAAATTCTTCTACCTAACAAGTTCAAGCATCAATGAACTGTTTCTATCAGAGGTTTTGTCCAAGGTGGAAGAAATCAAAGATTATCATAAAAGGATTATTCCTCCAAATCTTTGAGAAAATGGTAAACTGTATTCATTGACAGTGACAATATTTCCATTTATCTTAATAGATATAATGAAGTGATGCGTAGAAAAACTCTGGATTGAAAATAAATATTAATTTATTTATAACCTCGTTGGTATTTTGATAGCTGAATTAAATTTCAGCGTTCGGATAATTTTAATACTAATCCTAAAAGCTAAGGTCAGGTATTATCTTCAAAAACCGAATCCACTGTAACCTCCAGATCCAACAGGGGGTTTGCACACGTGTTCCTCGAGACACCTGTCGAAGCAGCACTTGTCGACGCCTCTGCACTTGCTGTCGTTGGAGCATGTCTGTGGAGGGGCAAAGCTCCTGACGGGTGGGCACTGAGGTCTTACGGGAGGGCATTGACCTGGCTTGACGAAGGGAATGGTGTCAGGCTCGTTGTTGCTCTCGCAGCAGTAGGCCTGTCCCTCAGGAGTTCGGCACCAACGTCTGCACGTCTGGGAAGCACCGCCTCCAAAGCCCCCTCCAAGACCTGGGTTGATTCCTCCAAAGAATCGTGTATCTTTTGCCAAGGCAACAGCTGCCAAACAGCAGACGAATACAAGTTGAAGTCCCTGAAAATAGAAGATATCCAAATCAGAAATGAAGGTTCTAAAATTCATTCTTATTATATAGATGAACATAATCACCCGGTTGAGAATTTATTTTGGAATAAATTCCACAAAATAAATAGTATTAAAAATACATATTGCAAAGTAAAGCAATAACGATATAAATTATGATAATACAGTATAACTTTTAGGAGACTCACCTTCATGTTGTTGCTAAAGCTGAGGTGTATGAGTAGTGATTCTTCTTCTTGCCCTTTGAGGAGTGACTGATTTCTCTTCGACGTACACTGTATTTATATCTCGCGACCGCAAGTGGTGTAATCCCCTTTCTCGGTGGTTTGTTTTGCCTAATCGGGAAATTCAGAGTCTGGATTCCAGACGCATGTTTCCTGGAAAGTGACGTGGTGGAGTCTCCCGGTTATTCCCTGTTTCCCTTTTCCTTGTTACAATTTGGGTTTATTTTGTTTTTCTTTTGGTAATAAGAAAATTATTCTATTATTATTATTATTATTATTATTATTATTATTATTATTATCATTATTATTATTATTATTATAATTATTATTATTATTATTATTATTATTATTATTATTATTATTATTATTATTATTATTATTATCATTATTATTATTATTATTATTATTATTAGTATTACAATTATTATTATTATTATCATTATTATTATTATTATTATTATTATTATTATTATTATTATTATTTAATTTTCAACTTTCTGAAAACTCTTGCTAGTGGCATTCCATCATCTCAAAAGACACTCCCAAATGAATTGCTGTCTGTTCGTTATCTGTTGCCAAATGAATCAAAGATAAGTGTATCCCAACAAAGTTATCTTTCAAAGCACTTGCAGTAATGACGTGAGAATAGTTTTGAGGGTTGAATTATTATAAAAAAAAATTATGATGAATGGAATATGTGAGAGAATAAGTCATGGGCGAATCTATTGTATAAGATAAAAGTTGTAAGATTAATGGGATATAAAGTGACGAGATCAAATACTTAAAAATGACTGACTGGGAGATAGAAAAAAGATAAAGGCAAGAAGTTTACTTTATTACATATAGTGTATATTTTGATTTATTCTATACACTGCTGATAACACACATCTTCCCATGAAATGCTTTAGATCTTTTATTAACCAAAATCGTCTATAATATGAAATATTTATCATAATGTTACTGTTCTTAAAATATTGCATTTTTCCTTGTTTTCATTCCTCACAGGGCTATTTCCCTTGTTAGAGCCCCTGGGCATATAGCATCCTGTTTTTCCAACTAGGGTTGTAGTTAGTAAGTAAGTAATAATAATAATAATAATAATAATAATAATAATAATAATAATAATAATAATAATAATAATAATAAAATTATGTATTTACTTTTTTCTGCCACTGTTAAACTTCATATTTTAAACCTCCTTTCAAGTGAAAAGGTTTGCATCTTATATTTCAACATTTTTTTTTTTTATATTTAATGAATCCCTTTGATTTTCTTATAATTTTAGTAAACAATATTATAATTTTGGTATATTAAAATTCACTAATTATTTGTTTATGTACAAATATTTATATTAGGGAATTTATATTTCAGATATAAGAATAAATGGATGCTATAATACTACGGGCTCCAACAGTGAAAATAGCTCAGTGAGGAAAGGAAACAAGTAAAAATAAAATATTTTAAGAACAGTAACAACATTAAAATACACATTTCCTATATAAACTGTAAAAACTTGCACAAAACAAGAGGAAGAGAAATAAGATAGAATAGTGCGCCCGAGTGTACCCTCAATCAAGGGAACTCTAACCCAAGAAAGTGGAAGTCCATGGTACAGAGGTTATGGTACTACCTAAGACTAGGAAACAATGGTTTGATTTTGGAATGTCCTTCTCCTAGAAGAGCTGCTTACCATAGCTAAAGAGCTTCTTCTACCCTTACCAAGTGGAAAGTGGGCACTGAACAATTACAGTGCAGTATTAACCCCTTGAGGAAGAAGAATTGTTTGGTGATCTGTGTTGTCAGGTATAAGAGGACAGAAGAGAATATGTAAAGAATAGACCAGACTATTCGGTGTGTGTAGGCAAAGGGAAAATGAACCATAACCAGAGAGAAGGGTCCAGTGTGGTACTGTCTGGCCAGTCAAAGGACACCATAACTCTCTAGCGGTAGTATCTCGACGGGTGGCTGGTGCCCTGGCAAACTTACTACCTGCTACCTCCAGTTTGATAATTTATTCTAAAGAACTTGTAAAAAGTACTTCGTTTTGATAATTTTGTTTTGATGGACTTATAACATACTCCAGTTTGATAATTTATTCTAATGATATGAAATTTTTAGTCAAAGAAGAAAACCGACATATACCAGTAAATTAGTTGCTAGATATTTCTCACCACAAAATATCTGTTTAAGTTCTGGGTTGATGATTGGCCTTTACAACGCCTCCTCAGGTTTAAAGGTTTAAAGGTTTAAAAGCCACTCATGAATAGCAGAGACAAGGGACAGTGAATTGCCCTATCAAGCAGGACATTGCCCTAGAGACTGACTATGTTACACATGATCAGCGCCCAAGCCTCCTCTCCACCCGAGCTAGGACCAAGGAGAGCCAGGCAATGAGTGCTGATGACTCAGCAGATAGACCTATAGCTCACAAGGATGGTGAGGTTGAAGGGACCAAAGGAAATAACGAGTCTGAGCGGGACTCGAACCCCAGTCTGGCAATCACCAGGCAAGGACCCTACCTCCAGGCCACCACAACCCATGGACATTTTTCCTATCTCACTCTGTTTTTTTTTCTTTTTTTATCCAGATGTGATACATAAGTTTCTTTTTATATTTCAGTATGATCTTGAATAAATAATTTCCCACTATTCAAATTGTTTTCATCGCTATATGTTCTCGAAGTCCTATCAATCTTCATTTTTCATTTTCATAATACTAAAAAAGTAAAAAAAAAAAATATGTATCAATTCATATTTCATCCAGTCTGTCTTTTTATGTTTTCATCATTATTCTCTCCTACGCCTATTGACGCAAAGGGCCTCGGTTAGATTTTAACAGTCGTCTCTAGCATGAGCTTTTAGTTAAATACTTCTCCATTCATCTTCTCCCATTTCACGCTTCATAGTCCTGATGAAAAAGTGTTACTCTTGAAGGTTACAAAAGACGAATCATATCTATTCTAGAATTTATGGATTCGACTGATCTAAAGGATGTTTATATTTTTTATGTTATTGTTACTCTGCAGAAGCATTACTGTTTCATACTAAAGAAAGTCGTTAATATTCTAGTTTAAATTATTTATAAATCACTCCTGTTTTCAATTTACTCCATGGCAATTTGATATCTGATTTTTTTCAAGTGATATGTTTTTGTCTTTTTTTATTTATTTTCTTAGATTGGAGTTAAGTAATGTTGTATGGTGAGATATTTTATTCATGCGATGGAGGGCCTTTTTAAATTTTCTTCTTCATCAAAGATTATTTTTTCTTAACAAAATTCTTCCAGCTAACAATTTCAAGCTTTAATGAACAGTTTCTATCAGAGGTTTTGTCCAAGGTGGAAGAAATCAAAGATTATCATAAAAGGATTATTCCTCCAAATCTTTGTCAAAATGGAATACTGTATTCATCGACAGTGACAATATTTCCATTTATCTTAATAGATATAATGAAGTGATGCGTAGAAAAACTCTGGTTTAAAAATAAATATTAATTTATTTATAACGTCGTTGGTATTTTGATAACTGAATTAAATTTCAGAGTTCGGATAATTTTAATACTAATCCTAAAAGCTAAGGTCAGGTATTATCTTCAAAAACCGAACCACCGTAAGCTCCAGATCCAACAGGGGGTTTGCACACGTGTTCCGCGAGACACCTGTCGAAGCAGCACTTGTCGACGCCTCCGCACTTGCTGTCATTGGAGCATGTTTGTGGAGGGGCAAACCTCGGGACGGGTGGGCAGTAACGTCTTACGGGAGGGCATTGACCTGGCTTGACGAAGGGAATGGTGTCAGGCTCGTTGTTACTCTCGCAGCAGTAGGCCTGTCCCTCTTGAGTTCGGCACCAACGTCTGCACGTCTGGGATGCACCGCCTCCAAAGCCCCCTCCAAGACCTGGGTTGATTCCTCCAAAGAATCGTGTATCTTTTGCCAAGGCAACAGCTGCCAAACAGCAGACGAATAAAAGTTGAAGTCCCTGAAAATAGAAGATATCCAAATCAGAAATGAAGGTTCTAAAATTCATTCTTATTATATAGATGAACATAATCACCCGGTTGAGAATTTATTTTGGAATAAATTCCACAAATAAATATTATTAAAAATACATATCGCAAAGTAAAACAATAACGATATAAATTATGATAATATAGTATAACTTTTAGGAGACTCACCTTCATGTTGTTCCTAAAGCTGAGGTGTATGAGTAGTGATTCTTCTTCTTGCTTTCTGATGAGTAACTGATTTCCCTTCGACGACGTACACTGTGTTTATATATCGCGACCGCAAGCGGTATAATCCCCTTTCTCGGTGGTTTGTTTTGCCTAATTGAAAAATCCAGAGTCTGGATTCCAGACACCTGGATTTGCAAGTCGGGTTACTAATCTCTTTCACGGAAAGTGACGTGGTGGAGTCTCTCGGTTATTCCCTGTTTCCTTTTTCCTTGTTACAATTTGGGTTTATTTTTTTTCTTTTGGTAATAAGAAGACTATTTTTGTATTATTATTATTATTATTATTATTATTATTATTATTATTATTTATTAGGTAATTTTCAACGTTCTGAAGACTCTTGCTAGTGGCATTCGATCGTCTCAAAAGACACTCCCAAACTAATTGCTGTCTGTTCATTATCTGTTGCCAAATGAATCAAAGATAAGTGTATCCCAACAAAGTTATCTTTCAAAGCACTTGCAGTAATGACGTGAGAATAGTTTTGAGGGCTGAATTACTATCAAAATCAAGAAAATTTATGATGAATGGAATATGTGAGAGAGTAAGTCATGAGCAAATCTATTATATATTATAAAAGTTGCAAGATTAATGGGATATAAAGTGACGATATCAAATACTTATAAATGACCGCCTGGGAGATAGAAAAAACATAAAGGCAAGAAGTTTACTTTATTACATATAGTGTATATTTTGATTTATTCTATACACTGCTAATAACATATATTTCCATAAAATGCGTTAGGTCTTTTATTGACGACATTCACCTATAATTTGAAATATTTATTTCAATGTTGTTACTTTTCTTACAAAATTTTATTTTTTTCTTGTTTCCTTTCCTCACTAGGCTATTTTCCCTGGAGGAGCCCCTGGGCTTATGGCATCCTGCTTTTACAACTAGGGTAGTAGCTTAGCAAGTAATAATAATAATAATAATAATAATAATCAAATTATGTATTTACTTTTTTCTGCCACTGTTAAACTTCATATTTAAAACCTCATTTCAACTGAAAAGGTTTGCATCTTATATTTCGATTTTTTTTTTGTATATTTAATCAATCCCTTTGATTTTCTTATAATTTTAGTAAATAATATTATAATTTTGGCATATTAAAATTCACTAATTATTTGTTTATGTACACATATTTATATCAGGGAATTTCTATTTCATATATAAGAATAAATGGATGCTATAATACTACGGGCTCCAACAGGGAAAATAGCCCAATGAGGAAAGGAAAGAAGGAAAAATAAAATATTTTAAGAACAGTTACAACATTAAAATACACATTTCCTATATAAACTGTAAAAATTTGCACAAAACAAGAGGAAGAGAAATAAGATAGAATAGTGTGCCCGAGTGTACCCTTAAGCAAGGGAACTCTAACCCAAGACAGTGGAAGACCATGGTACAGAGGTTATGGCACTACCTAAGACTAGAAAACAATGGTTTGACTTTGGAATGTCCTTCTCCTAGAAGAGATGCTTACCATAGCTAAAGAGCTTCTTCTACCCTTACCAAGTGGAAATTGGGCACTGAACAATTACAGTGCAGTAGTTAACCCCCTGGGGGAAGAAGAATTGTTTGGTAATCTGTGTTGTCAGGTATAAGAAGACAGAAGAGAATATGTAAAGAATAGGCCAGACTATTCGGTGTGTGTGTAGGCAAACGGAAAATGAATCATAACCAGAGAGAAGGATCCAGTGTGGTACTGTCTGGCCAGTCAAAAGACACCATAACTCTCTAGCGGTAGTATCTCAACGGGTGGCTGGTGTCCTGGCAAAATTAATACCTGCTACCTCCAGTTTGATAATTTATTCAAATGATATGAAATTCTTAGTCAAAGAAGAAAACAAACATATACCAGTAAATTAGTTGCTAGATATTACTCTCCACAAAATATCTGTTCAAGTTCTGGGTTGATGATTGGCCTTTGCAACGCCTCCTCAGGTTTAAAGGTTTAAAGGTTTAAAGGCCGCTCATGAATGGCAGAGGCAAGGACAGTGACATTGCCCTATCAAGCAGGAAAGTGCCCCAGAGACTGACTATGTTACACATGATCAGTGCCAAAGCCTCCTCTCCACCCAAGCTAGGACCAAGGAGAGCCAGACAATGGGTGCTGATGACTCAGCAGATAGACCTATAGGCTCCCCCAAACGCCCCTTCTTAGCTCACAAGGATGGTGTGGTTGAAGGGACCAAAGGAACTAACGAGTCTGAGCGGGACTCGAACCCAAGTCTGGCAATCACCAGGCAAGGACCCTACCTCCAGGCCACCACAACCCATGGACATTTTTCCTATTTCACTCTGTTTTTTTTTTTTATCCAGATATGATACATAAGTTTCCTTTTATATTTCAGTAAGATCTTGAATAAAGAATTTCCCACTATTCAATTTGCTTTCATCGTTATATGTTCTTAAGTCCTATCAATCTTCATTTTTCCTTTTCATAATACAAGAAAAGAAAGAAAAAAAAAAAAAACAATAGGTATCAGACTCGCTAGCTTTTCACAATAATGTCAATTCATATCTTATCTAGTGTGTCTTTTTATGTTTTCATCACCATTCTCTTCTACGCCTATTGACGCAAAGGGCCTCGGTTAGATTTTAACAGTCGTCTCTAGCATGAGCTTTTAGTTAAATACTTCTCCATTCATCTTCTCCCATTTCACGCTTCATAGTCCTGATGAAAAAGTGTTACTCTTGAAGGTTACAAAAGACGAATCATATCTATTCTAGAATTTATGGATTCGACTGATCTAAAGGATGTTTATATTTTTTATATTATTATTACTCTGCAGAAGCATTACTGTTTCATACTGAAGAAAGTCGTTAACATTCTAGTTCAAAATTATTTATAAATCACTCCCGTTTTCAATTTACTCCATCTAATTTTTTTTAAGTGATATGTTTTTGTCTTTTTTAATTTATTTTTTTAGATTGGAGTTATGTAATGTTGTATAGTGAGATATTTTATTCGTAGGATGGATGGCCTTTTTAAATTTTCTTCTTCATCAAAGATTATTTTTTCATAACAAAATTCTTCCAACTAACAATTTCAAGCTTTAATGAACAGTTTCTATCAGAGGTTTTGTCCAAGGTGGAAGAAATCAAAGATTATCATAAAAGGATTATTCCTCCAAATCTTTGTCAAAATGGAATACTGTATTCATCGACAGTGACAATATTTCCATTTATCTTAATAGATATAATGAAGTGATGCGTAGAAAAACTCTGGATTAAAAATAAATATTAATTTATTTATAACGTCGTTGGTATTTTGATACCTGAATTAAATTTCAGCGTTCGGATAATTTTAATATTAATCCTAAAAGCTAAGGTCAGGTATTATCTTCAAAAACCGAATCCACCGTAACCTCCAGATCCAACAGGGGGTTTGCACATGTGTTCCGCGAGACACCTGTCGAAGCAGCACTTGTCGACGCCTCCGCACTTGCTGTCATTAGAGCATGTCTGTGGAGGGGCAAACCTCGGGACGGGTGGGCAGTGACGTCTTACGGGAGGGCATTGACCTGGCTTGACGAAGGGAATGGTGTCAGGCTCGTTGTTGCTCTCGCAGCAGTAGGCCTGTCCCTCTTGAGTTCGGCACCAACGTCTGCACGTCTGGGATGCACCGCCTCCAATGTCCCCTCCAAGACCTGGGTTAATTCCTCCAAAGAATCGTGTGTCTTTTGCCAAGGCAACAGCTGCCAAACAGCAGACGAATAAAATTTGAAGTCCCTGAAAATAGAAGATATCCAAATCAGAAATGAAGGTTCTAAAATTCATTCTTATTATATAGATGAACATAATCACCCGGTTGAGAATTTATTTTGGAATAAATTCCACAAATAAATATTATTAAAAGTACATATCGCAAAGTAAAACAATAACGATATAAATTATGATAATATAGTATAACTTTTAGGAGACTCACCTTCATGTTGTTCCTAAAGCTGAGGTGTATGAGTAGTGATTCTTCTTCTTGCTTTCTGATGAGTAACTGATTTCCCTTCGACGACGTACACTGTGTTTATATATCGCGACCGCAAGCGGTATAATCCCCTTTCTCGGTGGTTTGTTTTGCCTAATTGAAAAATCCAGAGTCTGGATTCCAGACACCTGGATTTGCAAGTCGGGTTACTAATCTCTTTTACGGAAAGTGACGTGGTGGAGTCTCTCGGTTATTCCCTGTTTCCTTTTTCCTTGTTACAATTTGGGTTTATTTTGTTTTTCTTTTGGTAATAAGAAGACTATTTTATTATTATTATTATTATTATTATTATTATTATTATTATTATTATTATTATTATTATTATTATTATTATTATTATTTATTATGTAATTTTCAACGTTCTGAAGACTCTTGCTAGTGGCATTCGATCGTCTCAAAAGACACTCCCAAACTAATTGCTGTCTGTTCATTATCTGTTGCCAAATGAATAAAAGATAAGTGTATCCCAACAAAGTTATCTTTCAAAACACTTGCAGTAATGACGTGAGAATAGTTTTGAGGGTTGAATTATTATAAAAAAAAAATTATGATGAATGGAATATGTGAGAGAACAAGTCATGGGCGAATCTATTGTATAAGATAAAAGTTGTAAGATTAATGGGATATAAAGTGACGAGATCAAATACTTAAAAATGACTGACTGGGAGATAGAAAAAAGATAAAGGCAAGAAGTTTACTTTATTACATATAGTGTATATATTGATTTATTCTATACACTGCTGATAACACACATCTTCCCATGAAATGCTTTAGATCTTTTATTAACCAAATTCATCTATAATATGAAATATTTATCTTAATGTTACTGTTCTTAAAATATTGCATTTTTCCTTGTTTTCATTCCTCACTGGGCTATTTGCCTTGTTGGAGCCCCTGGGCTTATAGCATCTTATATTTCCAAGTAGGGTTGTAGCATAGCAAGTAATATTATTAATAATAATAATAATAATAATAATAATAATAATAAAATTATGTATTAACTTTTTTTCTGCCACTGTTAAACTTCATATTTTAAACCCCATTTCCACTAAAAAGGTTTGCATCTTATATTTCAACCTTTTTTTTTTTTGTATATTTAATCAATCCCTTTGATTTTTTTTTTATAATTTTAGGAAATAATATTATAATTTTGGTATATTAAAATTCAATGATTATTTGTTTATGTACAAATATTTATATCAGGGAATTTCTCTTGCAGATATAGGAATAAATGGATGCTATAAATGGATGCTATAAGCCCAGGGGCTCCAACAGGGAAAATAGCCCAGTGAGGAAAGGAAACTAGGAAAAATAAAATATTTTAAGAACAGTAACAACATTAGAATACACATTTCCTATATAAACTGTAAAAACTTGCACAAAACAAGAGGAAGAGAAATGAGATAGAATAGTGTGCCCGAGTGTACCCTCAAGCAAGGGAACTCTAACCCAAGACAGTGGAAGACCATGGTACAGAGGTTATGGCATTACCTAAGACTAGAAAACAATGGTTTGATTTTGGAATGTCCTTCTCCTAGAAGAGCTGCTTACCGTAGCTAAAGAGTTCCTTCTACCCTTACCAAGTGGAAAGTTAGCACTGAACAATTGCAGTGCAGTAGTTAACCACTTGGAGGAAGAAGAATTGTTTGATAATCTGTGTTGTCAGGTATAAGAGGACAGAAGAGAATATGTAAAAAATAGGCCAGACTATTCGGTGTGTGTAGGCAAAGGGAAAATGAACCATAACCAGAGAGAAGGATCCAGTGTGGTACTGTCTGGCCAGTCAAAGGACACCATAACTCTCTAGCGGTAGTATCTCAACGGGTGGCTGGTACCCTGGCAAACTTACTACCTGCTACCTACAGTTTGATAATTTATTCTAAAGAACTTGTAAAAAGTACTTCGTTTTGATGATTTTGTTCTGATGGACTTGTAACATACTCCAATTTGATAATTTATTTTGATGATATGAAATTCTTAGTCAAAGAAGAAAACAAACATATACCAGTAAATTAGTTGCTAGATATTACTCACCACAAAATATCTGTTTAAGTTTTAGGTTGATGATTGGGCTTCGCAACGCCTCCTCAGGTTTAAAGGTTTAAAGGTTTAAAGGCCACTCACGAATGGCAGAGGCAAGGGACAGTGACATTGCCCTATCAAGCAGGACAATACCCTAGAGACTGACCATGTTACAAATGATCAGCGCCCAAGCCTCCTCTCCACCCAAGCTAGAACCAAGGAGAGCCAGGCAATGGGTGCTGATGACTCAGCATATAGACCTATAGGCTCCCCCAAGCTCACAAGGATAGTGAGATTGAAGGGACCAAAGGAACTAACGAGTCTGAGCGGGACTCGAACCCGAGTGTGGCAATCACCAGGCAAGGACCTTACCTCCAGGCCACCACAACCAATGGACATTTTTCCTATCTCACTTTTTTTTTTTTTATCCAGATATGATAAATAAGTTTCTTTTTATATTTCAGTATGATCTTGAATAAAGAATTTCCCACTATTCAATTTGCTTTCATCGCTATATGTTCTTAAGTCCTATCAATCTACATTTTTCCTTTTCATAATACTATAAAAGTAAAAAAAAAATTTATATCCGATTCACTAGCTTTTCACAATAATGTCAATTCATATTTCATCCAGTGTGTCTTTTTAAGTTTTCATCACCATTCTCTCCTACGCCTATTGACGCAAAGGGCCTCGGTTAGATTTCACCATTTGTCTCTAACATAAGCTTTTAGTTAAATACTTCTCCATTCATCTTCTACCATTTCACGCTTCATAGTCCTGATGAAAAAGTGTTACTCTTGAAGGTTACAAAAGACGAATCAAATATATTCTAGAATTTGATGGATTCGACTGATCTAAAGGATGTTTATATTTTTTATATTATTATTACTCTGCAGAAGCATTACTGTTTCATACTGAAGAAAGTCGTTAACATTCTAGTTAAAAATTAGTTATAAATCACTCCCGTTTTCAATTTACTCCATCTAATTTTTTTCAAGTGATAGGTTTTTGTCTTTTTTCATTTATTTTCTTAGATTGGAGTTATGTAATGTTGTATGGTGATATATTTTATTCATGCAATGGATGGCCTTTTTAAATTTTCTTCTTCATCAAAGATTATTTTTTCATAACAAAATTCTACCAGCTAACAATTTCAAGCTTTAATGAACAGTTTCTATCAGAGGTTTTGTCCAAGGTGGAAGAAATCAAAGATTATCATAAAAGGATTATTCCTCCAAATCTTTGTGAAAATGGTATACTGTATTCATTGACAGTAACAATATTTCCATTTATCTTAATAGATATAATGAAGTGATGCGTAGAAAAACTCTGGTTTAAAAATAAATATCAATTTATTTATAACGTCGTTGGTATTTTGACAACTGAATTAAATGTTAGTATTTAAATAATTTTAATGCTAATCCTTTAAGCTAAGGTCAGGTGTTATCTTCAAAAACCGAATCCACCGTAACCTCCAGATCCGACAGGGGGTTTGCACACGTGTTCCTCGAGACACCTGTCGAAACAGCACTTGTCGACACCTCCGCACTTGCTGTCATTGGAGCATGTCTGTGGAGGGGCAAAGCTCCTGACGGGTGGGCACTGAGGTCTTACGGGAGGGCATTGACCTGGCTTGACGAAGGGAATGGTGTCAGGCTCGTTGTTGCTCTCGCAGCAGTAGGCCTGTCCCTCGGGAGTTCGGCACCAACGTCGGCACGTCTGGGAAGCACCGCCTCCAAAGCCCCCTCCAAGACCTGGGTTGATTCCTCCAAAGAATCGTGTATCTTTTGCCAAGGCAACAGCTGCCAAACAGCAGACGAATAAAAGTTGAAGTCCCTGAAAATAGAAGATATCCAAATCAGAAATGAAGGTTCTAAAATTCATTCTTATTATATAGATGAACATAATCATCCGGTTGAGTATTTATTTTGGAATAAATTCCACAAAATAAATAGTATTAAAAATACATATTGCAAAGTAAAACAATAACAATATAAATTATGATAATACAGTATAACTTTTAGGAGACTCACCTTCATGTTTTTACTATAGCTGAGGTGTATGAGCAGTGATTCTTCTTCTTGCCCTTTGAGGAATGACTGATTTCTCTTCGATGTACACTGTATTTATATATCGCGACTGCAAGTGGTATAATCCGCTTTCTCGGTGGTTTGTTTTGCCTTATTGGGAAATCCAGAGTCTGGATTCCAGACACCTGGAGTTGCAAGTCGGGTTACTAATCTCTTTCCTGGAAAGTGATGTGGTGGAGTCTCTCGGTTATTCCCTGTTTCCTTTTTCCTTGTTACAATTTGGGTTTTTTTTTTTTTTTTTTTGGTAATAAGAAAACTATTCTATTATTATTATTATTATTATTATTATTATTATTATTATTATTATTATTATTATTATTATTATTATTTTTATCATTATTATTATTATTAGTTAATTTTCAACTTTCTGAAGACTCTTGCTAGTGGCATTCCATCAGCTCAAAAGACACTCCCAAATTAATTGCTGTCTGTTCATTGTCTGTTACCAAATGAATTAAAGATAAGTGTATCCCAACAAAGTTATCTTTCAAAGCACTTGCAGTAATGACGTGAGAATAGTTTTGAGGGTTGAATTATTATATAAAAAAAAATTACGATGAATGGAATATGTGAGAGAATAAGTCAAGGGCGAATCTATTATATAATACAAAAGTTGTAAGATTAATGGGATATAAAGTGACGAGATCAAATACTTAAAAATGGCGGACAGGGAGATAGAAAAAAAATAAAGGCAAGAAGTTTACTGTATTATATATATTGTATATTCTGATTTATTCTATATACTGCTGATAACGCACATCTTCCCATGAAATGCTTTAGGTCTTTTATTAATCAAATTCATCTATAATATGAAATATTTATCGTAATGTTACTGTTGTAAAATATTGCATTTTCCTTGTTTTCATTCCTCACTGGGCTATTGGCCTTGTTGGAGCCCTTAGGCTTATAGCATCCTATTTTTCCAAGTAGGGTTGTAGCATAGCAAGCAATAATAATAATAATAATAATAATAATAATAATAATAATAATAATAATAAAATTATGGATTAACTTTTTTTCTGCCACTGTTAAACTTCATATTTTAAACCACATTTCCACTAAAAAGGTTTGCATCTTATATTTCGACATTTTTTCTTTTTTTGTATATTTAATCAATCCCTTTGATCTTTTTATAATTTAGGAAATAATATTATAATTTTGGTATATTAAAATTCAATATTTATTTGTTTATGTACACATATTTATATCAGGGAATTTATATTTCAGATATAGGAATAAATGGATGCTATAAATGGATGCTATAAGCCCAGGGGCTCCAACAGGGAAAATAGCCCAGTGAGGAAAGGAAACTAGGAAAAATAAAATATTTTAAGAACAGTAACAACATTAGAATACACAGTTCCTATATAAACTGTAAAAACTTGCACAAAACAAGAGGAAGAGAAATGAGATAGAATAGTGTGCCCGAGTGTACCCTCAATCAAGGGAACTCTAACCCAAGACAGTGGAAGACCATGGTACAGAGGTTATGGCATTACCTAAGACTAGAAAACAATGGTTCGATTTTGGAATGTCCTTCTACTAGAAGATATGCTTACCATAGCTAAAGAGTTTCTTCTACCCTTACCAAGTGGAAAGTGGGCACTGAACAATTACAATGCAGTAGTTAACCACTTGGAGGAAGAAGAATTGTTTGGTAATCTGTGTTGTCAGGTATAAGAGGACAGAAGTGAATAAGTAAAGAATAGGCAAGACTATTCGGTGTGTGTGTAGGCAAAGGGAAAATGAACCGTAATCAGAGAGAAGGAGCAGTGTGGTACTGTCTGGCCAGTCAAAGGACACCATAACTCTCTAGCAGTAGTATCTCAACGGGTGGCTGGTGCCTTGGCAAACTTACTACCTGCTACCTCCAGTTTGATAATTTATTCTAATGAACTTGTAACAAGTACTTCGTTTTGATAATTTTGTTCTGATGAACATGTAACATACTCCAGTTTGATAATTTATTCTAATGATATGAAATTCTTAGTCAAAGAAGAAAACCAACATATACCAGAAAATTAGTTGCTAGATATTACTCATCACAAAATATCTGTTTAAGTTCTGGGTTGATGATTGGCCTTTGCAACGCCTCCTCAGGTTTAAAGGTTTAAAGGTTTAAAGGCCACTCACGAATGGCAGAGGCAAGGACAGTGACATTGCCCTATCAAGCAGGACAGTGCCCTAGAGACTGACTATGTTAAACATGATCAGTGCCCAAGCCTCCTCTCCACCCAAGCTAGAACCAAGGAGAGCCAGGCAATGGGTGCTGATGACTCAGCAGATAGACCTATAGGCTCCCCCAAACGCCCTTTCTTAGCTCACAAGGATGGTGAGGTTGAAGGGACCAAAGGAATTAACGAGTCTGAGCGGGACTCGAACACGAGTCTGGCAATCACCAGGCAAGGACCCTACCTCCAGGCCACCACAACCCAGGGACATTTTTCCTATCTCACTCTGTTTTTTATTTATTTTTTTATCCAGATATGATACATAGGTTTCTTTTTATATTTCTGTATGATCTTGAATAAAGAATTTCCCACTATTCAATTTGTTTTCATCGCTATATGTTCTTGAAATCCTGTTAATCTTCATTTTTTATTTTTATAATACTAGAAAAGTGAAAAAGAAATTATCAGACTCACTAGCTTTTCACAATAATGTCAATTCATATTTCATCCAGTGTGTCTTTTTATGTTTTCATCACCATTCTCTCCAACGCCTATTGACGCAAAGGGCCTCGGTTAGATTTTACCAGTCGTCTCTAGCATGAGCTTTTAGTTCAATACTTCTCCATTCATCATCTGCCATTTTACGACGCTTCATAGTCCTGATGAAAAAGTGTTACTCTGAAAGGTTACAAAAGACGAATAATATCTATTCTAGAATTTGATGGATTCGACTGGTCTAATGGATGTTTGTATTTTTTATATTATTATTACTCTGCAGAAGCATTACTGTTTCATACTAAAGAAAGTCGTTAACATTCTAGTTTAAAATTATTCATAAATCAGTCCTGTTTGCAATTTATTCCATGGTAATTTGATATCTAATTTTTTTCAAGTGATATGTTTTTGTCTTTTTTTCATTTATTTTCTTAGATTGGAGGTATGTAATGTTGTATGGTGAGATATTTTATTCATTTGATGGAAGGCCTTTTTAAATTTTCTTCTTCATCAAAGATTATTTTTTCATAACAAAATTCTTCCAGCTAACAATTTCAAGCTTTCATGAACAGTTTCTATCAGAGGTTTTGTCCAAGGTGGAAGAAATCAAAGATTATCATAAAATAATTATTCCTCCAAATCTTTGTGAAAATGGTATACTGTATTCATTGACAGTGACAATATTTCCATTTATCTTAATAGATATAATGAAGTGATGCGTAGAAAAACTCTGGATTAAGAATAAATATTAATTTATTTATAACGTCGTTGGTATTTTGGTACCTGAATTAAATTTTAGTATTTAGATAATTTTAATGCTAATCCTCAAAGCTAAGGTCAGGTATCATCTTCAAAAACCGAATCCTCCGTAACCTCCAGATCCAACAGGGGGTTTGCACACGTGTTCCTCGAGACACCTGTCGAAGCAGCACTTGTCGACGCCTCCGCACTTGCTGTCATTAGAGCATGTTTGTGGAGGAGCAAAGCTCCTGACGGGTGGGCACTGAGGTCTTACGGGAGGGCATTGACCGGGCTTAACGAAGGGAATGGTGTCAGGCTCGTTGTTGCTCTCGCAGCAGTAGGCCTGTCCCTCGGGAGTTCGGCACCAACGTCTGCACGTCTGGGAAGCACCGCCTCCAAAGCCCCCTCCAAGACCTGGGTTGATTCCTCCAAAGAATCGTGTATCTTTTGCCAAGGCAACAGCTGCCAAACAGCAGACGAATAAAAGTTGAAGTCCCTGAAAATAGAAGATATCCAAATCAGAAATGAAGGTTCTAAAATTCATTCTTATTATATAGATGAACATAATCACCCAGTTGAGTATTTATTTTGGAATAAATTCCACAAAATAAATAGTATCAAAAATAAATATCGCAAAGTAAAACAATAACAATATAAATTATGATAATACAGTATAACTTCTGGGAGACTCACCTTCATGTTGTTGCTAACGCTGAGGTGTATGAGTAGTGATTCTTCTTCTTGCCCTTTGAGGAGTGACTGATTTCTCTTTGATGTACACTGTATTTATATCTCACGACCACAAGTGGTATAATCTGCTTTCTCGGTGGTTTGTTTTGTTTAATCGGGAAATCCAGAGTCTGGATTCCAGACGCCTGTTTCATGGAAAGTGACGTGGTGGAGTCTCTCGGTTATTCCCTGTTTCCTTTTTCCTTGTTACAATTTGGGTTTATTTTGTTTTTCTTTTGGTAATAAGAAAACTATTCTATTATTATTATTATTATTATTATTATTATTATTATTATTATTATTATTATTATTATTATTATTATTATTATTATTATTATTATTATTATTATTAGTTAATTTTCAACTTTGTGAAGACTCTTGCTAGTGGCATTCGATCGTCTCAAAAGACACTCCCAAATTAATTGCTGTCTGTTCATTATCTGTTGCCAAATGAAGCAAAGATAAGTGTATCCAAACAAAGTTATCTTTCAAAGCACTTGCAGTAATGACGTGAGAATAGTTTTGAGGGTTGAATTACTATCAAAATAAAAAAAAATATGAATAATGGAATATGTGAGAGAGTAAGTCATGAACAAATCAATTATATAATATAAAAGTTGCAAGATTAATGGGATATAAAGTGACAAGATCAAATACTTATAAATGACTGCCTGGGAGATAGAAAAAAGATAAAGGCAAGAAGTTTACTTTATTATATATAGTGTATATTTTGATTTATTCTATACATTGCTAATAACATATATTTCAATGAAATACGTTAGGTCTTTTATTGACGACATTCACTTATAATTTGAAACATTTATTTCAAGGTTGTTACTGTTCTTACAAAATTTTATTTTTTCTTGTTTCCTTTCCTCACTAGGCTATTTTCCCTGGTGGAGCCCCTGGGCTTATAGCATCCTGTTTTTCCAACTAGGGTTGTAGCATAGCAAGTAATAATAATAATAATAATAATAATAATAATAATAATAATAATAATAATAATAATAATAATAAAATTATGTATTTGCTTTTTTCTGCCACTGTTAAACTTCATATTTTAAACCTCATTTCAACTGAAAAGGTTTGCATCTTATATTTCAACATTTTTTTTTTTTTGTATATTTAATAAATCCCTTTGATTTTCTTATATTTTTAGGAAATAATATTATAATTTTGGCATATTAAAATTCACTAATTATTTGTTTATGTACAAATATTTATATCAGGGAATTTCTATTTCATATATAAGAATAAATGGATGCTATAATACTACGGGCTCCAACAGGGAAAATAGCCCAGAGAGGAAAGGAAACAAGGAAAAATAGAATATTTTAAGAACAGTAACAACATTAAAATACACATTTCCTATATAAACTGTAAAAACTTGCACAAAACAAGAGGAAGAGAAATTAGATAGAATAGTGTACCCGAGTTTACCCTCAATCAAGGGAACTCTAACCCAAGACAGTGGAAGACCATGGTACAGAGGTTATGGCATTACCTAAGACTAGAAAACAATGGTTTGATTTTGGAATGTCCTTCTCCTAGAAGAGCTGCTTACCATAGCTAAAGAGTTTCTTCTACCCTTACCAAGTGGAAAGTGGGCACTGAACAATTACAATGCAGTAGTTAACCACTTGGGGGAAGAAGAATTGCTTGGTAATCTGTGTTGTCAGGTATAAGAGGACAGAAGAGAATATGTAAAGAATAGGCCAGACTATTCGGTGTGTGTGTAGGCAAACGGAAAATGAATCATAACCAGAGAGAAGGATCCAGTGTGGTACTGTCTGGCCAGTCAAAAGACACCATAACTCTCTAGCGGTAGTATCTCAACGGGTGGCTGGTGCCCTGGCAAAATTAATACCTGCTACCTCCAGTTTGATAATTTATTCTAATGGACTTCTAACAAGTACTTCGTTTTGATAATTTTGTTCTGATGGACTTATAACATACTCCAGTTTGATAATTTATTCTAATGATATGAAATTTTTAGTCAAAGAAGAAAACAAACATATACCAGTAAATTAGTTGCTGGATATTACTCACCACAAAATATCTGTTTAAGTTCTGGGTTGATGATTGGCCTTTGCAACGCCTCCTCAGGTTTAAAGGTTTAAAGGTTTAAAAGCCGCTCATGAATGGCAGAGGAAAGGGACAGTGAGATTGCCCTATCAAGCAGGACAGTGCCCTAGAGACTGACTATGTTAAACATGATCAGTGCCCAAGCCTCCTCTCCACCCAAGCTAAAACCAAGGAGAGCCAGGCAATGGGTGCTGATGACTCAGCAGATAGACCTATAGGCTTCCCCAAACGCCCCTTCTTAGCTCACAAGGATGGTGAGGTTGAATGGACCAAAGGAACTAACGAGTCTGAGCGGGACTCGAACCCGAGTCTGGCAATCACCAGGCAAGGACCCTACCTCCAGGCCACCACAACCTATGGAAATTTTTCCTATCTCACTCTGTTTTCTTTCATCCAGATATAATACATTTCTTTTTATATTTCAGTATGATCTTGAATAAAGAATTTCCCACTATTCAATTTGTTTTCATCGCTACATGTTCTTGAAGTCTTATCAATCTTCATTTTTCATTTTCATAATACTAGAAAAGTAAAAAAAAAAAAAATATGTATCAGACTCACTAACTTTTCACAATAATGTCAATTCATATTTCATCCAGTGTGTCTTTTTATTTTTTCATCACCATTCTCTCCTACGCCTATTGACGCAAAGGGCCTCGGTTAGATTTCACCAGTCGTCTGTAGCATGAGCTTTTAGTTAAATACTTCTCCATTCATCTTCTCCTATTTCACGCTTCACAATCCTGATGAAAAAGTGTTACTCTGAAAGGTTACAAAAGACGAATCATATCTATTCTAGAATTTGATGGATTCGACTGGTCTAATGGATGCTTGTATTTTTTTATATTATTGTTACTCTGCAGAAGCATTACTGTTTCATACTGAAGAAAGTCGTTAACATTCTAGTTTAAGATTATTTATAAATCACCCCCGTTTTCAATTTACTCCATCTAATTTTTTTTCAAGTGATATGTTTTTGTCTTTTTTCATTTATTATCTTTGCTTGGAGGTATGTAATGTTGTTTGGTGAAATATTTTATTTATGCGATGAATGGCCTCTTTAAATTTTCTTCTTCATCAAAGATTATTTTTTCATAACAAAATTCTTCCTGCTAACAATTTCAAGCTTTAATGAACAGTTTCTATCAGAGGTTTTGTCCAAGGTGGAAGAAATCAAACATTATCATTAAAGAATTATTCCTCCAAATCTTTGTGAAACTGGAATACTGTATTCATTGACAGTAACAATATTTCCATTTATCTTAATAGATATAATGAAGTGATGCGTAGAAAAACTCTGGATTGAAAATAAATATTAATTTATTTATAACGTCGATGGTATTTTAATACCTGAATTAAATTTTAGTATTTAGATCATTCTAATGCTAATCTTTTAGGCTAAGGTCAGGTATTATCTTCAAAATCCGAATCCACCGTAACCTCCAGATCCAACAGGTGGTTTGCAAACGTGTTCCTCGAGACACCTGTCGAAGCAGCACTTGTCGACACCTCCGCACTTGCTGTCATTGGAGCATGTCTGTGGAGGGGCGAAGCTCCTGACGGGTGGGCACTGAGGTCTTACGGGAGGGCATTGACCTGGCTTGACGAAGGGAATGGTGTCAGGCTCGTTGTTGCTCTCGCAGCAGTAGGCCTGTCCCTCGGGAGTTCGGCACCAACGTCTGCACGTCTGGGAAGCACCGCCTCCAAAGCCCCCTCCAAGACCTGGGTTGATTCCTCCAAAGAATCGTGTATCTTTTGCCAAGGCAACAGCTGCCAAACAGCAGACGAATAAAAGTTGAAGTCCCTGAAAATAGAAGATATCCAAATCAGAAATGAAGGTTCTAAAATTCATTCTTATTATATAGATGAACATAATCACCAGGTTAAGAATTTATTTTGGAATAAATTCCACAAAATAAATAGTATCAAAAATAAATATCGCAAAGTAAAACAATAACAATATAAATTATGATAATATAGTAAAACTTTTAGGAGACTCACCTTCATGTTGTTCCTAAAGTTGAGGTGTATGAGTAGTGATTCTTCTTCTTGCCCTTTGAGGAGTGACTGATTTCTCTTCGATGTACACTGTATTTATATCTCTCGACCACAAGGGGTATAATCCCCTTTCTTGGTGGTTTGTTTTGTTTAATTGGGAAATCCAGAGTCTGGATTCCAGACACCTGTTTCATGGAAAGTGACGTGGTGGAGTCTCTCGGTTATTCCCTGTTTCCTTTTTCCTTGTTATAGTTTGGGTTTATTTTGTTTTTCTTTTGGTAATAAGAAAACTATTCTATTATTATTATTATTATTATTATTACTATTATTGTTATTAGTATTATCATCATCATTATTATTATTATTATTATTATTATTATTATTATTATTATTATTATTATTATTATTATTATTATTATTATTATTATTATTATTATTATTATTTATTAGTTAATCTTCAACTTTCGGAAGACTCTTGCTAGTGGCATTCGATTATCTCAAAAGACACTCCCAAACTAATTGCTGTCTGTTCATTATCTGTTGCCAAAGATAAGTGTATTCCAACAAAGTTATCTTTCAAAGCACTTACGATAATGACGTGAGAATAGTTTTGAGGGTTGAATTACTATCAAAATCAAGAAAAATTATGATGAATGGAATATGTGAGAGAGTAAGTCATGAGGAAATCTATTATATAATATAAAAGTTGTAAGATTAATAGGACATAAAGTGACAAGATCAAATACTTAAAAATGACCGTCTGGGAGATAGAAAAAAGATAAAGGCAAGAAGTTTACTTTATTATATATAGTGTATATTTTGATTTATTCTATACACTGCTAATAACATATATTTCCATGAAATACGTTAGGTCTTTTATTGACGACATTCACCTATAATTTGAAATATATATTTCAATGTTGTTACTGTTCTTACAAAATTTTATTTTTTCTTGTTTTTTTTCCTCACTAGGCTATTTTCCCCGGTGGAGCCCCTGGGCTTATAGCATCCTGCTTTTACAACTAGGGTTGTAGCTTAGCAAGTAATAATAATAATAATAATAATAATAATAATAACAACAACAACAACAACAACAACAATAATAATAATAATAATAACAATAATAATAATAATAATTATAAAATTATGCATTTACTTTCCTCTGTCACTGTTAAACTTCGTATTTTAAATCTCATTTCTACTGAAAAGGTTTGCATCTTATATTTCGACAGTTTTTGTATATATAATGAATCCCATTGATTTCATATAATATTAGGAAATATGATTTTGATATGTTAAAATTAAACATTTACTTGTTTATGTACACATTTATATTAGTGAATTTCTATTTCAGATGCAAGAATAAATGACTCATAATATGATTTTTCCCCTTAAATTTCCAACATCCTTCTACATAAGATCTGCACCTAAGAACTCAGCAAAGACTTGAGTGGAAAAACTGGTTTTGCCAGATAACTGCGTACCCAATTCGTACGTGGTGTGGTTATTTTTATGTTGTTTTCTTGAAAAACATTTTCCTTAGGAAAAAAAAAAAAAAAAAAAAAAAAAAAAAAAAAAAAAAAAAAAAACGATGATTTCAGCCTCCTAATATGGTCGTTGACTATTGTTCTTGAGATACCTTATGTAGTGCTTCGATTTTTCATTATTTACTACTGAAGTATTTGGTAAGGTAAAACACGTCTTATAATGCAAATAGAATACAAGGAGTCGAGAGGATAGATTTAAAGGTCATATAGTTGGCTTTTATAATAGTGCTGTTAAGTCTTGACTACGAGGTGATTTATATATATATATATATATATATATATATATATATATATGTGTGTGTGTGTATGTATATATATATATATATGTGTGTGTGTGTATATATATGTAAATTATGCATAATATATGTATTGTATATATGTGTATGTATACATATACATATACATATATACATATATATGTGTATATATATACATATATATATATATATATATATATATATATATATATATATAACCAGAGAGAGAGAGAGAGAGAGAGAGAGAGAGAGAGAGAGAGAGAGAGAGAGAGAGAGAGAGAGAGAGAGAGAGAGAGAGAGATCTTCTCTTAGTTAAGTAGTACAAAAAGCGGTTCAGAAATCAGTTTTTTTCACCTGAACTTTAAAGGTTTCATGACAAATGCAGTTCCCAGTCGTATATGATTACAGAGCGCTTTTACAAAGGGATAGCACCATCTACGCACTAATATAACTTTGAAAACTAAGACTGATAGACTCTTATTACCGAAAGGATATGCACAAAATAATCTCACAACTGTTATTGATATTGATATAAGAAGTAAAAGTGTATATAGGAGATTATTACAACAACTAAGCACTTTCAATATATTTCAGCTTAGGTGATAAGAAATATTTTAGAATCGTGATAGGGATATTAAAGACAATTAAATATCTAAGAATAGAATATCAGCTGCAATGATGACTAGGTAATGTTTTGTGCAAATTCGGTATTTATTTTTCTTTTATTCTGTAAATTGTTTAGTTTGGTCGATATTTGCATGAGAATCTATTTTAACGAGCAACATGAACTATTTTTGCGAGAAGTATCCACCCTTCAGCATAATGTGGATCAATTCTTGCCTCCTATTACCTCCGATACTTGTCATTCGTATCTCTGAAGCTGGGAACGTCATTCGTGTGGCTATCTTTCTCATTGTTCGGGTGTTTCAGTAGCGTAAGGAAACTTCTCTGCCTAGCGTTCTGCCAGACTCGGGTTCGAGACTAGCTCAAGCTAGATAGTTTCTTTAGCGTTAGCAACCACATCATCCTTGGGAGCAACGAATGGGGTGTTTGGGGGAGCCTATAGGTCTACCTGCTGAGTCGTCAGCAGCCATTGCCTGGTCCTCCCTGGTCCTAGCTTGGATGGAGACGGGGCTTGGTCGCTGATCATATGTATTAAGGTCAGACTCCAGGGTATTGTCCTGCAAGGGTATTGTCACTATGCCTTGCCTCTGCCATTCATGAGGGGCCTTTAAACATTTCAAACTGGAAAGTCTCACACTGAAGAACGCCTCTGGAAGACTTCCATGCGATGCTGTTTGATTAAGACGAAAATATATTTTTCACTTTTTCTCTAAACGCGATAATACAACTGGTTTCTATTAATGATATCACGTACATTTATGGTTATTACTGGAATGGAGAATAAAAATGAATTATGAAAAATGTAAATACTAATAACTGAAATAGGTATTTGTATTTTGTTTTATCGTTATATGTAATTTTTCGATGGAACACATTCTAAGACAAATAAAGATATAAATGCATACTTGAAACACTCTTACATGCACACAAACGTATGCACACACACACATATATATATACATATATATATATATATATATATATATATATATATATATATACATATATATATATATATATATATATATATATATATATATATATATATATATACAGTATATATATGTGCTTGTGTGTATTCATATACTTCATGGTGACATATAAACATCAATAATATACATCTCTCTCTCTCTCTCTCTCTCTCTCTCTCTCTCTCTCTCTCTCTCTCTCTCTCTCTCTCTCTCTCTCTCTCTATATATATATATATATATATATATAGATATATACATAAATAACATATATATACATATATATATATATATATATATATATATATACATATATACATATGCATACATACTGTACACACACACACACACACACACACACACACACACACACACATATATATATATATATATATATATATATATATATATATATATATGTTCAAAGCACCATTTATGTATAGTAAGTAACTATGCTATGGAAACTTTTTTAACGTGGACTTCACCTTTATATGTCAGAGTAATATGATTTATTTTCTTTGCGGTTGAACGTGTGGTCACTCATACCTGTATAGACACATACCTGTATAGACTCATACCTGTATAGTACCTCCAGGACATGGTCGTACTTCAAATGCAAGGACACATGATGGCCACTGAAAAAAACTCACAAGGTTTTCGCTTCTAAACTGCATGCGAATACACACACACACACACACACACACACACACACACACACACACACACATATATATATATATATATATATATATATATATATATATATGTACGTATGTATGTACGTTGTGTATATAAAACAGTAGCAAATCGGGTTCACCTATGGAACTGGACCCAAAAATAATCTCGCTAGAACATTGCTTACAATTTATGTTTGCATATACGTTCATGCATATACATGCATGTGTATAACATTTACACACATGCACACACATATAAATACATATATATGTATGTATATATATATACATATAATTCTAGAATTAAAAGATTGTAGCTTGTTCGCAAACTATGTGGAATTTCTCGCTTAGAACCTACTTTCTGTGTATAACGACATGGTTGTGTTACGTTTGTGAAATCAGAATAACCATTTCCAAAGACTTTCGTAAGTTTCAACAGAAATGGAGAACTAATTCTTGCCACATTATGCACCATTGTGGCACTTACGATTTACATTTAGAGGTCGACCAGCCAAGAGTCATAATCTTTTTGTTTATGTTTTGCATTTTTTATGTCTTTTTTATTTATTAAATTCTTATATTTATGGGTCAGGGAGTTTAGTACATTTGTACACAGTTGTAAAAAGTGGGGCGAAATCACTATTTTTTAAGGACGATTAGTTTTCCAAATAATGAATTCATTTTCAAAATTATTGGAATAGGTCATGTTAGGTTAAAAATATTTCAGAAGGCAAAAAAAAAAAAAAAAAAAAAAAGGAAAGAGAGAAAAAACTGGCTTTATATTTACTCTATATTCTGTTCTTGTTTAATATGAAGAAATTAGGTACATGTATAATGCATATTTCAATCATGATAACTTCATATTAAGCTCATTTTTTATTACAGACTATAGTAGGAACTGGACTGCTAATACTTAATGGAGTACTAAATATTTAGTTTTGAATTAAAAATAAGTTGCCACAATGAATCCATTTTTTTCTTTAATGAAACTTAATAGGTTCTTATAATAACACTTATTTTCTAGCCTTGGCTAAGACCTTCTGATAACATGAATATTGTTGTATTATGTTTTTTCAGCCTTATTTCGTTTTTCTTGTTGATGAAATTATATAAAGTATTTCCAAAGGACGTGGAATACCCCATTATGTGAGAATAGATTACAACATAGTGACTTTTAGCTGTAAATATCTACCATTGCATTTCATTTGATCTCAATACAGTCAATCAACTTAACGAAATGTTGTTCATTAACTCGGCATCTCCCAAAGTAGAATTTGAGCAGCGGTTTTTTTTTTTTTTTATGTAAGTCTGAAGGACACACCAGCGAAATACACCTCAGTAACCTACAAGATCTCCAAAGTGAGTAGAAAAACCCCTATTTTCTTTCCCTTGGTAGATTAAAGATTTAAAATCCGCTCATGAATGGCAGAGACAAGGGAGTGTTATAGTTAGTCGAGGGGGAAGCTCAATTAGGACTTATTTAAGAGATTCCCATCGATGTCGGTACTTATGGAATCTTTGTACGTTTGAAATATTTTCCAACTGTAGAAACTGGTAATGTGCTTATCTTCCATCAAACCCTTGATAACTTTTGTTTTTATTAAAAAAAAAAAAAAAAAAAAAAACATCCGTATTAAGATGTCTATTCCTTTAATTATTTACATCCGGACCAATTTGACCAAAAATATTCAAATAATTTACCTCTGTATGATTATCGCATTTTGAAATCATGTAAAATCTAGTTCAAATTATAGTCCTAACCAAGACACGATAAATTATTTATTTTTTGTCCTAAAACAATTTGCCTATTAATAAAATTTTCTCTATTTCAGCACCGTATATATATATATATATATATATATATATATATATATATATATATATATATATATATATATATTCATATATATATACATATATATATACTATATATATACACATATGTATACAGTATATATATATATATATATATATATATATATATATATATAGTTTGTAGGTACCCACCAGGAGTGATAGAGCCCTTACGATACGCTTCCCCATATATAATTGCATTGCAATAGTAATTTTTTGCCGTAATTATCTTAATCCTAAAAGTTATTAGTTAAACCCGAATTTTAAGAGCAGAGGAAAGTATGTCTAACTTAAATGGTTAACGGGGTAAATGTGCTGATATTTGGTTTAATCAATTTCTTTTCATTTATGCTTTGCGTTTTCATACTGACTTGAATCAAGTTAAGGTTGCATAGAAAGTTGGCATTGAAACGACGTAAGGATATACAAACTAACTTTTGCACTTTATTATATCTAATTTAGTTGTTGAATATCTTTCCATTTTATCTTTTATCATATACACAAACTAAAACGTTTCCCAGATAATATGGTAATAGAGTAATGATGTGTTGTGAAGTGCTAGATTTGTTTGATTCAATAGCCTGTTTCTTCAATAAATATTCAAATAATGGTTTTAGATATCAGCTAAGAAATTCAATAGAAGTTTTATCCGTTGGAGTAGTACTTAAAAATACAGTCATGTGCTTATTCTTATTTATTTCTAGTAAAATTAAACAACCATCTATTTAAACTTAATCATTGTAAGGTATATGAAGATATTTTATGAGGAAATGTGTAAGGTACATTTAAAACACAAGGTGATGCTCTTTGAATAAAGGATAAAGTTGCTTTAGAAATAAAAATACTATGTAACATTAATGAATATTTATTAATATCACATGTCTTTGGCTTATTATACACCGTAATTTTAAGAATAACAATATATTATGAAATGGCGAAACTTAACAGCGATATGAGGAATTATCTTCCAAAACCGAATCCTCCGAAGCCTCCAGATCCGACAGGGGGTTTGCACACGTGTTCCTCGAGACACCTGTCGAAGCAACACTTGTCGACGCCTCCGCACTTGCTGTCATTGGAGCATGTCTGTGGAGGGGCAAAGCTCCTGACGGGTGGGCACTGAGGTCTTACGGGAGGGCATTGACCTGGCTTGACGAAGGGAAGGGTTTCAGGCTCGTTGTTGCTCTCGCAGCAGTAGGCCTGTCCCTCGGGAGTTCGGCACCAACGTCTGCACGTCTGGGAAGCACCACCTCCAAAGCCAGGGTTGATGCCTCCAAAACCACCTCCATGTCCTCCACTGATACCTCCAAAACCACCTCCATGTCCTCCACTGATACCTCCAAAACCACCTCCATGTCCTCCACTGATACCTCCAAAACCACCACCAAATCCTTGGTTCAATCCTCCGCCGAAACCTTGGTTTAATCCTCCAAAGAATCGTTTATTTCCTCCATTATTTTTATCATTTGCAAAGGCAATAGCTGCCAGACAGCAGACGAATAAAAGCTGAAGTCCCTGGAGAGAAAAGAAACAAATTATATATTAGTATTTCACTTTTTATCTTATTATTTGATGAAACTAATGAGCAAGGATATTGTTTATACTTTCTTTCTCTTTCTTGAGCATTCAAAGACATATAGAATGAACTTAAAGAGCAACTGTGTTTCTTAACAGAAACTCAAAGATATGAAAAAGTTCCAGAAAGAATTATGGGTCACTTACCTTCATTTTGTTTATAGCAGAATCGGATGAGTAGTGATTCTTCTTCTTCTCTTGTGAAGAGTGATTGCTGTCTACCCGAAGCTCAGTCCTTTATATCTAAAACTGCTTCCAGTAAAATCCCCTTCGCCCAAGTTGCAGTCACCCGTTGTGGGAAGTCCGGGATCTTTGAGCCTGCAGAGCAAGCGTAAAACCAATGACGTCATACTTATGACGTCACATCGATGACGCTGGATTGAGTCTACTTCTTGCATTGTTGTCTGAAGCTTGGTGGGTAACAATCATTTCTTTACTTGTAGCTTCTTAAAATATTATGGATCATGTCTCAGTAAGTTGGTTTGACTGTTTTTTTTTTTTTTTTTTTTTACTATAAAACGTACTAAAACTAAATATCAATTTCCTATGGTTCCTGTTTTTCATAAAGAGTATTTCTCTTCGTTACAGTTTTAGCTATTCTATATTTACCATTAAGAAATTTTAATGGAAATATAAATCATTGCCTCAATATATTGAATGGCGTAAACTTATATTATTATAAAACCAAATGATATGCCTGTAAATTATCATTTCTACAAAGAAGCATAATGGATTGGACATCAAAACAGTCATTTTTTATTTTTTTTTTATTTTTTTTTTACAACGAAGGCAAACGCTGAATCATGAGCGTCTTCGATACTTCATGAATTCCGTAACAAACTATTTCCTAAAGTTTTTTTTTTTAGAGTTGAAGAACTGGTTTTACATGTCTGTTCTCCATTGCCACAGGCGATATTGAGTAATATGTAACGACGAATTTTGCAACTGATTTGGTACCTGGGAATTTACCGCATTTGTCTGAAATATTGCTTCACATTTGATATAGAATTATCGTTTGGGGAAACTCAATTTTCGACATAAAGGCAATTGACGTAGGATTATGTCAAACAGATGAACCGAATGCCGTTGGTGATACAATGAAAACCCATTTTTTGATTCAGTAGAAAATACTAAATACAGTTTGATATTATCAATGTCCATTATGCTTTATCAAACATGAAGAATATCAAAGTGTTTTGTATGTTATCGTTTCCTGATGATTTTTTACATTTGCTAACGCTTTCATAATTTATAAATCCAAATTTCTTATGCAACTAAAAATGAACCAAAAATGATAATTAACCAAATTAGAACTGTAAAGGAAGAAAAGTATGGAAGTCCAAGTGAGGTATAGAAACGCAGTCTATATGAATGGGTCCAATAAGGACTGCTGCTTTTGGATTGGGCTCAGCTAGGATTTTAGTAATAAAGTATTTAAAGAAAAAAGATATTGAAATTATATTAAAGATGAGAATGAAGATACTCAGAGCTAAGAACTTCATTAATGCTTAGAGAAACATTTGCTTCAATAAATGAAAATAACAGCCTAAGGAAGATTTAAAACCGGGGATCTGATTGGGTCTATCAAGACCTACGTCCGCATGAGGATCATAAATATTGTAATTATCATTAATGGATGTATTTAATGGATAGTAGGTGATAATACTCTAGCTTTCTTGCAGATATATATATATATATATATATATATATATATATATATATATATATATATATATAAATATATATATATATATATATATATATATATATATATATATATGTATCTATATATAAATCTATGTATATATATATACATATACATATATATATATACATATATATATATATATATATATATATATATATATATATATATATATCTGTGTATATATACATATATATATATATATATATATATATATATATATATATATATATATATATATATATATATAAATATATATGTATATATGTGTGTGTGTGTGAGTGTGAGTGTGTAAATATGTATATATGTAAGTATCTTTATACATTTTTGAAGTCTTATCTGTGTATAGGAACAGCTATGCTAGTAAAGTTTGGCAGAAAATATCAAAATATGATCAATTATTTGTTCCATTCTGAAAATTCAACGGCATTCTGTACATGATTTAGGGAAACTTGGAGACTACTTTTCATTCATTAGTGAGGATATATAATATTATATATTTTTCAAGAAGTAATTCATTCTTTGATAAGGTATAAGTCTTTTAAGTTGAGCCCTGATTCCATTAAAATCCCAATTACATCATTAACTAGGGACACCCAGTTTTGAAATCATATTACATAATGTTTGTATCCCGATGGCAGGTCAACTATGGAAGCGTTTGGATTCCCGTCTTATTTTCACAAGAGATTCCTGACAATAAATCCCTCGACTCTCTTCTTAACTGTATTTAAACTTGAGAAAGGAACAGTTGTTGCAATAAATCTTCCGCTCCTGCACACAGATGATTTGGAAATATAATATCTGAACTTCTCTCTCTCTCTCTCTCTCTCTCTCTCTCTCTCTCTCTCTCTCTCTCTCTAAAATCATAACAATTACTATCTGGCACCAGAAGTATTTCAATATAGAAAGTACTATATTGAAACATGGTGTAAGGAGGAGAGTTGTGTCAGGTTTGGGTGATTGATAGATGGGAGATATACATATTATTTTTTTCAGCTTGTATCTGTTCCTGTATACGTTTTTCGTCTAAACTGGCTAAAATTTAGTGAATCACGAAGAGCTTTTATAAAATTACTTAAAATGTTTCAGATTTTTCTAATATTATGTTGGTTTGATTTTTTAATTATTTATGGAGTGGCAGATTTAAATGATTTCCTTTTGGCTAGTTTTCTCTTTCATAAGCTCAGTTAGTTTTTAGCTCAAACAGGTCAATTGATGGTCTAAAATATTAATTAACAACCTCTATTAGAATTTTAGTCTTATACAGCAGCAATTTAAAAAGGATATCAAATAAGGGATCGTCGTATTCATGTTCTATCTTACTTTTCTGTTGGAAGTGTTCGAAATGCATTTCAAGTCACAACAGTTTTATTTTATTAGAATGGAAGATAGAAATTCATCTTACTTCTAAACTTTTTCTGAACTTCTGTTTTAATAGTTATCTCGAATATGGAAATTTTTACAGCTATATACTGAATGTGTTATGCACAGTTATAAGTGAAGATATTTAACTGTTTATATAGCTTTTCTTTTTAAAAAATTTCTTTTTCAAGTGATCTCAATCTCTTACTCTAAATGTCCCCTTACTGGCGTCAGGTAACAAACAGTAAAAGAAGCAGTTGAAAGGGTTTGGGAAATAATAGTTTCCAATATCCCCTATAAATATGTAAAATAAGGAAGACAGTTTTAATTCTATGGACATTTTCATTCATAATGAAATATGGTCGGAAGTATGTAAATAATGTTATCTGACACGAATGTTAACCCTCATCTGATAAAGGATAAGATTATGAATCAAATAAGAATACTTAGTACGAAAAATAAATCTTTATTATCATTAAATAGACAATGTTACTCCAGATTATAAATAACAATCAAATTTATAACGACGATTTTTCAAAGCAAGGTCAGGAATTATCTTCCAAAACCGAATCCACCGAAGCCTCCAGATCCAACAGGGGGTTTGCAAACGTGTTCCTCGAGACACCTGTCGAAGCAGCACTTGTCGACGCCTCCGCACTTGCTGTCATTGGAGCATGTTTGTGGAGGGGCAAAGCTCCTGACGGGTGGGCACTGAGGCCTTACGGGAGGGCATTGACCTGGCTTGACGAAGGGAAGGGTTTCAGGCTCGTTGTTGCTCTCGCAGCAGTAGGCCTGTCCCTCGGGAGTTCGGCACCAACGTCTGCATGTCTGAGAAGCACCGCCTCCAAAGCCTGGGTTAATACCTCCAAAGCCACCTCCATGACCTCCTCCAAAGCCACCTCCATGGCCTCCACTGATACCTCCAAAACCACCACCAAATCCTTGATTGCCGCCACCGAAACCTTGGTTTAATCCTCCAAAGAATCGTTTATTTCCTCCATTATTTTTATCCTGTGCAAAGGCAACAGCTGCCAGACAGCAGACGAAAACATGCTGAAGTCCCTGGAAGGAAAGGAAACAGAAATCAGAAACTGATAAAAAGTAAAAATTTTTCTTTCAATTTTGTTTTTAAAGATTTAAACAGATATCGATAATATCTATGGATAGTAAATGTGACCAGACATTTGCCCCTTACCTTCATGTTGTCTATAACGGAGTCGGATGAGTAGAAAATGATTCTTCTTCTTGCCTTGTGAGAAGTGATTGTGGTCCACTGGAAGCTAAGTCCTTTATATCTCACAACAGCGTTCGGTAAAATCCCCTTCCAGAGTTGACTCTCACCTTCTGCAGGAAGCCCAGACGCTGGAAATTGTTGCGCAAGCAATAATTCTTTTCTTGTTTACGGCGGTTAGAAAAATCACCCATTACGGTTATTTTTTGTAGTTTTAACATTGTTAATATAAAAAAATATTTTTTATATTTTTTCAACAAGAATGTTCATCGCCGGAGAAGCTAATCGGGGCAAAATTAATCTTGTGACTCTTAAGGCTATAGTCATGAGATGAAAAAACTGACAAAAATGCAAATTTTTCAAAATTGTCATATTTTACAAGAATTTCTAGGTTTCAAACAAGCATACATGAAGATTTAATTCAGCTTTATTATGAAATATGATACAAAATAAGATTATCATTATTAAAAATGAGAAGAAGCACCACCACAAAGACTCAAGCTAGACTTTTGCAGACCAGGCCTGAATAAATTCTGAAGAATATACATATATATATATATATATATATATATATATATATATATATATATATATACATATACATATATATATATATATATATATATATATATATATATATATATATATATATAGATATGTAAATTTATATATACGCATATATATATATATATACATATATATATATATATATATATATATATATATATATATATATATATATATATATATTTATATATATTAAATATTATAAATATTATGGGTAACAAAATAGTTGTATAGTAAATATAACAGATAAAAAAATAGATTAAGGGAAGAAATTTATGTGAAAAATAGAATTTTTTATTTTATTTCATCTATGAAACCTATGATTATTAAAGATTAAACATCTTAGAATCGGAAAAGCTCATGATCCGATAAAATTACAAGCATTTCTAGCCAAAACATAAATATTTTTATCGTCTAAAAGTTTATAATCAGGAAACAATATGTTGTATGTTTAAAATAATGTCACACTCACTACAAAAGAAGAATATTTATGTTCTAATGAATTATAAATTGATTCTGAAGAACCAAGCAACATAAGCATGTTTGAAAACCTCTCGAAATCTATAATCAAGACGTCAGTAGCCATGATCAAACCGTACGATAACTTCATTGTCTTTTATGTCTTGTATTCTTTGGCAAAATGTAAATTGGAGATGCATATATTCTGTAAATTAGAAAAATCCATGACTTTAGTGACTGGGCAGAGAAACAATCTTTCCTATGGAGATAATAATGTAATTTGCGTCATAAAATTTATGAAATCAAATCGATGACGTTATATCAAGTCTTGCTCTCACAGTGCTAGGGGGACACTAAGGAGTTACAATGCTTCCTTTAGGCCTAGCTATAAAATGTCATTTTGTAATTTCCAAGATTTTTTCAAGATTCTATTAACTATTATTTGCCTAACCATTAATCAATGCGATTTAAAATCAAAAGTTAATATTTAATGATGTGAATGAAATAAAAGCTTTTTCTTCAACTTGAAGTGTTCTATTTCATAAGTGTCTCGAAATTTTGATTTCTTCAAAGACTTAATGTATCTGCTTCATTTTTTTCGAGGATTGCTAATAACAATTAGGCATATCTATACAAGTAGGCCAGTATTATTATCAGTTATCAACACCGAGTTTATATTGCGTTTTTGAAAAGGGTTGTTTCTTTCCTAATAAAAAAAAAGAATAGAAACTCAAAAACTGGAGTAAAACGTAATCTAAGTTTTGATAAAGATATATAATGTATATATATATATATATATATATATATATATATATATATATATATATATATATATATATATATATATATATATATATACACAGTATATATATAATCATATTTCCTCAGTATTTTTGTATAGAAATTTTCACCATCATAAGCTATATATTAAAATGTAATTCAATCAAAAAATTTAGTTCTGAAGAGTATTGACAACAAATAATAAATAGAGAAACTTAAATGCAATTTACTCATCATCTGCAGGACAGTTCGTCCAGAATGAAGCTATCTTCGATGTTTTAACGCCACCAAGACATTATCTATTCATCATATATATATATATATATATATATATATATATATATATATATATATATATATATATATATATATGTATATTTATATATATATATA
>NC_090730.1:17703737-17706237 GCF_036898095.1 Palaemon carinicauda
AGGCTCGTTGTTGCTCTCACAGCAGTAGGCCTGTCCCTCGGGAGTTCGGCACCAACGTCTGCACGTCTGGGAAGCACCCCCTCCAAAGCCAGGGTTGATTCCTCCAAAGCCACCTCCATGTCCTCCTCCAAAGCCACCTCCATGTCCTCCTCCAAAGCCACCTCCATGTCCTCCAAAGAATCGTTTATTTCCTCCATCATTTGCAAAGGCAACAGCTGCCAGACAGCAGACGAAAATAAGCTGAAGTCCCTGAAAAGAAAGGAAAAAGGAAATCAGAAACTGGTGTAACATAAGATTTTCTCATTCAAATAGATTTTTGAAGTCAAAGAGATATTGATAATAAGTATCATAGATACTCAAAGATAAAAGAAACTTCTTTTACTCACCTTCATATTTTCCTTAGCAGAGTTGATGAGCTGTGATTCTTCTTCTTGCCTTGTGAGGAATGGTTGCTGTTCCATCGAAGCGCAGTCCTTTATACCTAACCACAACATTCGGTATAATCCCCTTCCTCGACGCTGCTTTCGTCCATCGCGGGAAGTCCGGACACTTTGAGCCTGCAGGGCGAGTGACTCATCCCACGTTTAAGGAGGGTCGGGGGAGTTTTCCATTGCGAAAGTACCATGAATTTTGAATTTTATTATTTTCATTGTTTTGTTATTGTTATAAGCAATTCTTTTGGAAGTATTTCAAATTAAAACCGAAATGCTATTTGAGTAAATGTTGATAATGTTACTCCAAGTGTTGAATGCTGATTCCCAAATATAGACAAAAAAGGTCATATGAAAGATTTGCACTATTATACAAAGTACTGTATATCTCGAATAATAGAGTTTGTCCTTTTTTGTAGGATGAAAAAATACATTAATTTAGAACAGGAAAAACAATATTAAAAACAAATATTTTAAAGTTTTGATAAAACATCAATTACAACCGAAGCTGAAAGTAAAATAAGAAAAAAATAAATATCCAAAAAGTTTAAAATCCATTACAAAACTTGTTTATAGAGAAAAAATGTTATTAGTTAATAGTGGCATCTGTATCTGTGGTCTAAGGCCGCTTCTTGGCAATATAACACGAGCATTCATAAATTACCCTTTACTAATTCATTACATATAAAACAAAAATACACACTCGTTGTGTTACTCGCACCGAGTAACTGGGTATAGAAGTAAACATTTTAGTAATAACTTTTATATATGTAAATTACGTCTTAAAGACGGTGGGTGAGCCCCTAGCATATTACCTCAAATGGATGACCTTAAATTGATTTTTCATCTTCAGAGAATTAAGTTCAAACAAGTAGACCCGAATCATCGCATTGGAAAATCGTCTCAGGTAACTTATTTACTTGAGTTTTTTTTTTTTTTTTTTTTTTTTTTTTTTTTAATTTCTGATAACCGAAACACGAAGGTTACATTAAAGTGAATATTTAATCATACCTACTATTTCATTTTTCTGTTAGAATTATAGTTTTGATTATTGTCTTTTTTTTTTTTTGTTAATCAGATGAATACAACGTAAGAATTACTACATACCAATGCGTCACGCGACTCTCATTATCTCATTTTTGTTCTTGTAAATAAGTATTTTATGTTGCTAAGGAAAGTATTCATATGTAAATGATTATGAAAAGGTCCTAAGCTTACAATTTTTTTTCTATAAATTTAGTAGCTAAGGCCCACAAAACTAGTTTTTCTTGCATTGAGGGCTAAATAAGAACGCTGAATCATGAGCTTCTTAAGCAGTTATGAAATTCGATACTAAATAACTTCTGAGAACAGTCCCAAAATTGACAACAGGATATTCTTATTTGTGTTCTCTCGTCTGACACTGGAAATGGTGAAAATCTTTTTTATGAGAATTTCAGTAATCGTCTGGAAATATCCTACCCGTGAAGGAAATCTCCAGTTTTGCTACATGAGAACTTGGTGGGAAAACTCGGATTTCGATTCAAAAGGAATTCAAGTATTATCTTATGAAGCAGGAAATAGGTTAGGAAAATTATTAAAAAACTGCATTCATAACCTAAATGAATTAAAGAAAATTTAATTAACGTACTTGATAAAATTCTTAATGAATGGTTACATCGGACACTAATGCTCATGTTGGGCAAGCAATTTGAATTTTTGATAATTTCTAAGTAAAGAAAATAATTTTCGAAACCTTATTTTACAATGAAAGAAAAGTACATCATAAGATGGCAGGTCATCCTTATAGGACACAAGAGACTCAGTTTCCAGCAACCTGTTAGAGGTTTGAAAGTGGAGAAACCGGTCTCTGTATCGTTGCATCTAAAGTGTGATTCCTTCAAGGAAAAATGAACTAAATGTTCACGCTCGGACACGATACGCTATTGCAAAGAGCTCTTCTCAGCAATGCCCTTAAAGATGGCGTTAGACCATGTCACAAGGGAGGTTTGTGAATTTTGTTACCTATTGGGTAATAAATACATTTGAGGTGTCTTTATAATAATTTTATTGATATTTTTTTGTGTGAT
>NC_090730.1:17713737-17718737 GCF_036898095.1 Palaemon carinicauda
ATTTTTTTTTGCAATTTAAGAGTGACCAATTACTCTCTCTCTCTCTCTCTCTCTCTCTCTCTCTCTCTCTCTCTCTCTCTCTCTCTCTCTCTCTCTCTCTCTCTTTCTTTATATATAAATATACAGTATATGTATATATATATATATATATATATATATATATATATATATATATATATATATATATATATATATATGTATATATATGTATATACATATATATACACACACATATATATATATATATATACATATATATATATATATATATATATATATATATATATTACCTGCTAAGGTACGTACCCTAGTTGGAAAAGCAGGATGCTATAAGCCCCAGGGCCCCAATAGGGAAAATAGCCCAACGAGGAAAAGATATAAGTAAATAAATAAACTACGAGATAAATAATGAAAAATTAAATAAGATATCTTGAGAACAACAACAACAACATCAAAATAAATCTTTTATATGTAAGCTATAAAAACTTTAGAAAAATAATAAGAAGAGAAATTAGTTAGAACAGCAGGCCCAGTGTACCCTCAAGCAAGATAACTCTATCCCAAGACAGTGGAAGACTATGGTACAGAGGCTATGGCACTACGCAAGATTAAAGAACAATGATTTGATTTTAGAGTGTCCTTCTCCTAGAAGAGCTGCTTACTATAGGTAAAGAGTCTCTTCTACCATTACCAAGAGAACAGTAGCCACTGAACAATTACAGTGCAGAAGTTAACCCCTTCAACGAAGAAGAATTGTTTGGTAATCTCAGTGTTTTCAGGTGTATGAGGACAGTGGAGAATATGGAAAGAATAGGCCAGACTATTCGGTGTATGTGTAGGCAAAGGAAAATGAGCCGTAATCAGAGAGATAAATGCAATATAGTACTGTCTGGCCAATCAAAAGACCAAATAACTCTCTAGTGGTAGTATCTCAACTAGAGGCTGGTGCCCTGGCCAACCTACTGCCTGCGCGCGTGCACACACACACACACACACACACAAACACACACACACATATATATATATATATATATATATATATATATATATATATATATATATATATACATATATATATGTATATAACAAGCATTCCAGATATAATATAATCATTTCTACTGATATACATCAACTCTGCTTTTGATATCTCAAAAAGAATAATAGGATACCTATCTGAAGAGCATTTATTTCTCCTCATTAATAATAGAATATCATAGCAGAAGACTCTAACACTACATTTTACACTTTTATGTCTTATTTTTTACCTCTTTTGATACAATAGTGTTTTCTAGCTAAAGAGATTTTTCCTATCCTATTCAAATGATTGTTTTATGGCATAAGAATTACAAGCAAAGTTTGAAAGTAATTTTAGAAAATTAATTAAGATTTCAAAGTATAAAAGTAATCAGGAACGAAGTTAATAAAAGATTAAAGAGAAAGAGATAAAATCTCTTGAGAAGTGAGATTATGTTCTTTACGAAAAAATATACTTAATGGAATAAGTCGTTTTCGGAAGTCAGTTTTTGAGTCACTATTTTCTATGCGGCATTGAGATTAAGTTGAACTTTTCAACACTAATTAAGATGGAAATTTTACTTCCACTCTTTGGAGGAAGCTTTTACTCTATTGTTTCCTTATAAATCTTAAGACAATCTTCCTTCAATTAGTTATATTAAGGGCAATTGTTCCAAGGGATTTGATACCGCCGAAAATGGTTAACAGTTTGTAATGGATATCTAAATTAATAACAACAATTTCTGATAATACTCGAAAATAATCTATGCAATATCCTTTATTCTTGTAGATTTTGTCTAAAGGATAAATTTTGTTTAAGCATATTGTATAAGATATCGGGCGCCTTTTCTATTTCTAGATATTTACAAATATTTATCTATATTTTCTATGGGAACAATGTTACTTGGAAACAAAAAATAGTTCCTATTAGTAAAAATATTAAAAAAGCAATAGAAATATATACAGACACACACACACATATATACAGTATATATATATATATATATATATATATATATATATATATATATATATATACATATATATATATATATATATATATATATATATATACAAATATATATATTTATATATATATATATATATATATATATATATATATAAATATATATATATATATGTGTTTGTATTTATATACAAATATCTATCTATCTATCTATCTATCGATCTGTATATGCATGTGTGTTGGTATGTATACGTGTATGTATGTATATACGTATATTGATACACCCATGAATTGTATATATATATATATATATATATATATATATATATATATATATATACATATATTGGAGTAGGGAGACGCGTTCTGTCTTTCATCCATTTATTGGCGCCGACGTTTCGCATCAGCTTGATACATTTTCCAGGCTGAAAAGATTACAAATCAATTGCGTATAAGTAAAAAAATACACACAACGTTTACCAACACCAAAATTAAAAATCTTTTTAATAAATTAAGAATAAAAACAGAGTAAACACAGAAACACAGAATAACAGTGAAAGGGCTAAGGGCGAATACAGAGAAACAAATTAATTAAAAAAAAATAATAATAATAATAGAAAAATATATAATAATAATAATAATAATAATAATAATAATAATAATAATAATAATAATAATAGAACGAACAAGACAGCTACCCACAGCGGTAGCGTAAGGAGAACTAACACGAACTGACTACTCCAATATGTTTATCCCTGAGTAATTGCTCCTGTCTCCATACATATATATATATATATATATATATATATGTATATATATGCATATAAATACATATATAAAAACACTATATGTATATATATAAATATATTTATATATATATATATTATGTATATATATATATATATATATATATATATATATATATATATATATGTATATATATATATACATATATATATATATATATATATATATATATATATATATATATATATATATATATATGTATAATTATATTAATATATAAATACAGATATATAAACACTATATATATGCATATATATATATATATAATTATATTTATATATAAATACAGATATATAAACACTATACATACATATATATATATATATATATATATATATATATATATATATATATATATATATATATATATATATGTATTTATAAATATGAGTGAGCCATATAACGTATTTTAGGGGTACAGGAGAATGAAAAAAAGTAAATGAGGTACTTAACTTTATTAATAAATTAAAATTTGAGAATGCTAATACATTTTAACATATTCTCTCTCTCTCTCTCTCTCTCTCTCTCTCTCTCTCTCTCTCTCTCTCTCTCTCTCTCTCTCTCTCTCTCTCTCTCCTATTGGGGGTATCTATTTATAGGTCTTAAGATGCGTCAGGTACTATTCATATTCAGTATAAATTATTGTTTTTTAAATTTCGTATTTAAGAAACATTGCAATTAATGGAAAATGGTCTTGTAGTGCTACCATATCATCTATTTTAATAATTTTTTGTTTGAAAAATTCGATTTTTATAAATAACTGAAAATTATAACAGTGGTAATTGATTGATTGATCGATTTGGAGTTATCTGGCATCCTGACATCTAAGGTCATTGATGCCAACTGTGAAATTCGTAAATATTGACTATAAACTTTGTTCTAAAAATTGAGTACATTTAGGTTTAGTTAATTCTTCGCTGCAATTCATCGAATTCTACCGATGAAAGCGAATATCCTTTCCTTAGAAGAGTCCTGGAAAGGTCTGGTCGGGTCTTTCGGTGCAGAAGTATTTCAGGGTAGTTGGGTCTTGGTTCCAGTAACGGCAAGGACCCCCGAAGGCGTTGGTGTAAGGACTTCCTCCAACTGCAAATGAGAAAAAAAAAGGTTTAGGCTTGATCCTATTGATATATCTTTTCTAGATCCTCAACATTACAGACAATGTATGAGCCATATAAATCACCTTGTAAAGTGTTTTCTCATATGGTACTTACTGCCAGCATTGCCGAATCCAGGTTGTCCAGTTCCAGGATGTCCAATTCCTACTCCTCCGAGTCCAGGATTACCGAAGGTCGGGTAAGCAGAAGCCAAGCAGGCGACAAATACCACCATGAGGGTGACCAAAAGGATTGAACGAGCCTGAGGAAATAAAAGGACAGAAACGATTAATTAAGGATCGGAGGAAAGCGTAAAGGGAACCCAGAGTATGATTATTTCTCAATGATAATTTTTCAAGATTCCTATAGAATGACAATTATATGTTTATAAAGAATATTAAAGGAGAGAGAGAGAGAGAGAGAGAGAGAGAGAGAGAGAGAGAGAGAGAGAGAGAGAGAGAGAGAGAGAGAGAGAGAGAGAGGGATTGTTCAGATATTGTCTTACCATGTCTTCTCTTTGTGTGATCTGGAGATGAACTGATACAACTCGTGTTCTCTCTTTGGTTTAAATAGGAGTGGACGATGATTGAGAAATTCCAGCTTAAGGAAATACAAGAGGATTTTCCAAGCACTTCCCCGCGAACACCTTCTTCCCTCCAGGTACTAAAAACACTGATCGCTGTTGTAAAAAACTCGTTCCTCCCGCGCATATTAAGTCTCCGAAAATCTTGAGGATTTAGACGCTCTGAATAACCTCTTTAGAATGTGTGGAGTTTATCAATTTCTAAAAAAAATATTTGTTTTTATCTATTCGAGATTTTTTTTCAATCATGTACGATTTTATACGAATAGCGAAAATTCAGACATTTTTGCTTGTTGAAGTCAATGCAAATGTTTAGCTCATACAAAAATGTTTGTAGTTTTCACCGATCCATAAATTTCATAGGACATATGTTTCAATTGTCAATTTGTATGAATGTCGAACAATGCGTGTATAACGGATAAAGGTTGTTTTCTAAATTCATACTGTATGATTATCCGACAAGATATTTATATTGATAAAAAATTGATAAAAATACTCATATCTTTCCTTGTAATATATTGCTAAAAACATATGA
>NC_090730.1:17721237-17723737 GCF_036898095.1 Palaemon carinicauda
CCCAACTTATTCGAAACTTTATTTTTTTTCTGACTATCTTTCATTCTTCAACTACAAGGTGGAACTTTTTTTTTTTTTTTTTTTTTTTTTTTTACAGATAATACACCAAGTGTGTCATGCATAGTTATGGAGGGCTACATTTAATATAGCTTTTCTTCTTATGAAACTGTTGTCTTTAACAGCTTCAAATAGCAACCAACTATAGAAGTAATTTAAAAGGGATTTTTATAATGGATTCCATTATTGCTAAACATAATAAAAAAACTAGTTTTAATCCCTCAATATAGACATAGTCAATTATACAAAAATATATGGAATAATTTTCAAGTATCTTTACTTGAGGAGAATGTTGATACTCATCTGACTAAGGATTATATTGTGAATCAAATAAAAAGACTTTGTAACGAAAATAAATATTTATTAAGATCAGATATCTTTGGCCTATGTTACTCCATATTAAAAATAACAATCAAGGGACTATCAGAAATTATCTTCCAAAACCGAATCCTCCGAAGCCTCCAGATCCAACAGGGGGTTTGCAGACGTGTTCCTCGAGACACCTGTCGAAGCAGCACTTGTCGACGCCTCCGCACTTGCTGTCATTGGAGCATGTCTGTGGAGGGGCAAAGCTCCTGACGGGTGGGCACTGAGGTCTTACGGGAGGGCATTGACCTGGCTTGACGAAGGGAAGGGTTTCAGGCTCGTTGTTGCTCTCACAGCAGTAGGCCTGTCCCTCGGGAGTTCGGCACCAACGTCTGCATGTCTGGGAAGCACCCCCTCCAAAGCCTGGGTTGATTCCTCCAAAGCCACCTCCATGTCCTCCTCCAAAGCCACCCCCATGTCCTCCACTGATACCTCCAAATCCTCCTCCAAATGCTTGATTTAATCCTCCAAAGAATCGTTTATTTCCTCCATCATTTGCAAAGGCAACAGCTGCCAGACAGCAGACGAAAATAAGCTGAAGTCCCTGAAAAGAAAGGAAAAAGGAAATCAGAAACTGGTGTAATGTAAGATTTTCTCATTCAAATAGATTTTTGAAGTCAATGAGATATTGATAATAAGTATCATAGATACTCAAAGATAAAAGAAACTTCTTTTACTCACCTTCATATTTTCCTTAGCAGAGTTGATGAGCTGTGATTCTTCTTCTTGCCTTGTGAGGAATGGTTGCTGTTCCATCGAAGCACAGTCCTTTATACTTAACCACAACATTCGGTATAATCCCCTTCCTCGACGCTGCTTTCGTCCATCGCGGGAAGTCCGGCCACTTTGAACCTGCAGGGCGAGTGACTCATCCCACGTTTATGGAGGGTCGGGGGAGTTTTCCATTGCGAAAATACCATGAATTTTGAATTTTATTATTTTCATTGTTTTGTTATTGTTATAAGCAATTCTTTTGAAAGTATTGCAAATTAAAACCGAAATGCTATTTGAGTAAATGTTGATTATGTTACTCCAAGTGTTGAATGCTGATTCCCAAATATAGACAAAAACGGTCATATGAAAGATTTGCACTATTATACAAAGTATATCTCGAATAATAGAGTTTGTCCTTTTTTGTAGGATGAAAGAATACGTTAATGTAGAACAGGAGAAACAATATTAAAAACAAATATTTTAAAGTTTTGATAAAACATCAGTTACAACCGAAGTTGAAAGTAAAATAAGAAAAAATATATATCCAAAAATTTTAAAATCCATTACAAAACTTGTCTTTAGGGAAAAAAATGTTATTAGTTAATAGTGGCATCTGTGTCTGTGGTCTAAGGCCGCTTCTTGGCAATGTAACACGAGCATTCATAAATTACCCTTTACTAATTCATTATATATAATACAAAAATACACACTCGTTGTGTTATCCAAAATAAACAAAGCTCGCACCGAGTAACTAGGTATAGAAATAAACATTTTAGTAATAACTTTTATATATGTAAATTACGGCTTAAAGAGAGTAGGTGAGCCCCTAGCCTATTACCTCAAATGGATGACCTTGGATTGAGTCTGCATCTTCAGAGAATTAAGTTCAAACAAGTAACCCCGAATCATCGCATTGGAAAATCGTCTCAGGTAACTTATTTATTTGAGTTTTTTTTTTTTTTTTTTTTTTTTTTTTTTTTTTTAATTTCTGATAACCGAAACACGAAGGTTACTTTAAAATGAATATTTAATCATACCTACTATTTTACTTTTCTGTTAGAATTATAGTTTTGATTATTGTCTTTATTTTTGTTGTTAATCAGATGAATGCAACATAAGAATTACTACATACCAATGCGTCACGCGACTCTCATTATCTCATTTTTGTTCTTGTAAATAAGTATTTTATGTTGCTAAGGAAAGTATTCATATGTAAATGATTATGAAAAGGTCCTAAGCTTACAATTTTTTTTCTATAAATTTAGTAGCTAAGGCCCACAAAACTAGTTTTTCTTGCATTGAGGGCTAAATAAGAACGCTGAATCATGAGCTTCTTAAGCAGTTATGAAATTCGATACTAAAT
>NC_090730.1:17728737-17733737 GCF_036898095.1 Palaemon carinicauda
TATAACCACACGTGATTACTTATTTTATAGTTACGAAATATATTCTCAAAGGCGTTCTTCTTCACCACTGGCAATTTATTGATAAAAAGTTAGGCTTTGATATATTATTACTGCTATTCTTTAAAACTAATCGTTGATTCATTAATCCGAGACTTCAAAATTCATGTTATTTATCAACATTTTCAATAACTTTAAATTGTTTTTTTCTTGCAGCTAATAGAAAAAATTGAGTAACTCAAACATACAAATTGTGCAAAAGGTTAAATATATATAGGCTAGTGTCAATTCTCTATTTTCTTTTCACCAGAATTAAATGTTAAAAGCAACATGATTAAAGTTTACTTAATTTCTTTCTTCGACTTTATTTATCATTCTTGTCGAAAACATATCTGTAAAGGTTAAAGTTCTGATACTAATAAGAAGGAAGTAAACTCGTGTGTAAACTCCTCAGGTTACTATGCACGAGAGATGCGTCACTCATTGCAGGTTTTAATGTCCGGACTTCCCGCAACGAGTGACTGTAACATCAACAAAGGGAAATTTACCGGACGCAGTATAAGATATAAAGGACTGAGCTTCGAGTAGACAGCAATCACTCCTCACGAGAGAAGAAGAAGAATCACTACTCATCCGAATCTGCTACAAACAACATGAAGGTGAGTGACCCACAAGTTTTCTTGAAAGTTTTTTTTTTTATGTTTGAGTTCCTGTTACGATGAATAGCAATTTTCTGTTCAGATTATTCTTTATTTCATCGAATACTAAATAAACGTTGATAAAAAGTATATATTAACCATGAATCTTGATTTAAATTAAATAATAAAAAGAAAGGCAATATATATCTTATGAAGTTCTGTCTCCTTTCTTTCCAGGGACTTCAAGTTATATTCGTCTGCTGTCTGGCAGCTGTTGCCTTCGCAAATGATAAAAATAATGGAGGAAATAAACGATTCTTTGGAGGATTAAACCAAGGTTTCGGTGGCGGTAATCAAGGATTTGGTGGTGGTTTTGGAGGTATCAGTGGAGGCCATGGCGGTGGCTTTGGAGGAGGTCATGGAAGTGTCTTTGGAGGTATTAACCCTGGCTTTGGAGGCGGTGCTTCTCAGACATGCAGACGTTGGTGCCGAACTCCCGAGGGACAGGCCTACTGCTGCGAGAGCAACAACGAGCCTGAAACCCTTCCCTTCGTCAAGCCAGGTCAATGCCCTCCCGTAAGACCTCAGTGCCCACCCGTCAGGAGCTTTGCCCCTCCACAGACATGCTCCAATGACAGCAAGTGCGGAGGCGTCGACAAGTGTTGCTTCGACAGGTGTCTCGAGGAGCACGTTTGTAAACCCCCTGTCGGATCTGGAGGCTTCGGTGGATTCGGGTTTGGAAGATAAATCTTGACTTTCATTTTAAGGAACATCTTGTAAATCTATACCTAAATTAGGTACCTGAATTAGATTAATAAATATTTATTTTCAATACATATAAGCGTTTACTACCCTTACAATTTATTCCTAGTTCAGTTGAAATTCATTAAAAGTAGTAACTAGATTAATTTAATCCTGTAATTTCGAAAGAAGTATGTAGTTATTTTCAGAGATACTCCTGATTTTTTATTCTATTTCGAAAAAAATCTTTCATATTATTGGTTTTCCTAACACCAAGGTTAATCTAAAAAAGTAAAAAGTAAATGTTTCTAAATTAAAGTGATTTCTAAGTCTGTAAAGAAATGGTTTCTTATCATTTAATTTAGTTAAAACACAATGAGCAAAGATTTGTTAGAAATTCGATTACAAAAGACTTTTAGAACTTATGACGTCTTGGGTATTTTAAGATGATGTCTGATAACAAGAATATTTTACAAAATCTATACATTTTTTTCTTAATTTAACAGTGACCAAGTACTCTCTCTCTCTCTCTCTCTCTCTCTCTCTCTCTCTCTCTCTCTCTCTCTCTCTCTCTCTCTCTCTCTCTCTCTCTCTTTCTTTATATATATATATATATATATATATATATATATATATATATATATATATATATATATATATATGTATATATATATATATATATATATATATATATATATATGTATATGTATATATATATACATATATATATATATGTATATATATACATATATATATATATATATATATATATATGTATATATATACATATATATATAGAAATATACATAAAACCTGTTAAGGTACATACCATAGTTGGAAATGCCGGATGCTATAAGGTCCAGTGCTCCAACAGGGAAAATAGCCCAGCGAGGAAAGGATATAAGGAAATAAATAAACTATGAGAGAAGTAATGAACAATTAAATAAGATATCTTAAGAACACTAACAACATCAAATAAATATTCTATATTCAAACTATAAAAACTTTAAAAAAATAATATGAAGAGAAATAAGATAGAACAGCGGTCCCAGTGTACCCTCAAGCAAGAGAAATCTATCCCAAGACTGTGGAAGACCATGGTACAGAGGCTATGGCACTACTCAAGACTAAAGAACAATGATTTATTTTTGGAGTATTCTTATCCTAGAAGCGCTGCTTAACATAGTAAAGAGTCTCTTCTACCATTACCAAGAGGAGAGTAGCTACTGAACAATTATAGTGCAGAAGTTAACCCCTTGAGCGAAGAAGAATTATTTGGTAATCTCAGTGTTGTCAGGTGTATGACGACAGGGGAGAATATGTGAAGAATAGGCCAGACTATTCGTGTGTGTGTGTGTGTGTGTGTGTGTGTGTGTGTGTGTAGGCAAAAGGAAATGAGCTGTAACCAGAGAGAGGAATCCAATGTAATACTGTCTGGTCAGTCAAAGGACCCAATAACTCTCTAGTGGTAGTATCTCAACTGGTGGCTGGTGCCCTGGCCAACCTGTTACCTATGCACGCGCACACACACAACACACACACATATATATTATATATATTATTTATATATGTATATGAAATAAGCACCCCCAGATATTATCTAATCATTTATACAGATATACATCAAATGTGTTTCTGATATCGTAGAAAAAGATTAATAGGATACCTATCTAAAATGCATTCAATTCTCCACATTAAGTATTGAATATCATAGAGGAAAGCCTGAAGCTTGTATGATGTATCAAGATAACAGCTTTACAAAATTTAATATCCGAGATATATCCTATTTTCTAACTCTTGATATATTAGTTATTTTAGCTAGAATTATTTTACCTATCTCTATCGAAATAAGCGTTATATGTCATTAGTCTCGACAGCAAAGCTCAAAACTAAATTTAGAAATTTATCTAAAATTTCAAAGTATAAAAGTGTCCAAAAACGAATCAATAAATGAGAAAAAAGATAAGAGATGAAATCTCTTCAGAATTGAGATTACATTCTTTATGAAAAAATATACTTCCTTGAATAAGTCTCAAAATTCCTTCCTACCTCATCATGCATTTTAGTGTAAGTATATTACTTTCTCATCTAGTGTTTCTAGGTTAACTTTCGAGTCATCTAAGTCTCTTATAATGAGAAGGGTAAACTAAACCTAACCAAACAAAAAATATTAAACAATCGTAATAACAGACATTTCAACTCTTTGGATTTATTTGACTCTTTCAACATTAATTAAAATGGAACTTTTACTTTCTCTTTGAAGGAATCTTTTACTCTATTGCTTTCTTATAAATCTTAAGACAATCTTTCTTCAATTAGTTATATTAAGGATAATTGTTCTAAGGGATTTAATAACGCCGAAAATTGTTATTTGTTTGTAATGAATATCTACTGTATATATAAAAGAGCAACTTCTAAAAATATTTTAAAATAATCCACGGAATATATTTCTTTTTTACATGTTTTTATCAAAATGATAAATTTTCTTCAAGAATATTGTTTTAAATATACTTATCCATATTTTAAATGGGAACAATATTGCTTGGAAGAAAAAAAATAATTTCTATTGGTAAAAATATTAAAAAAGTAATAGACATATATGCAGACATACATGCATATGTGTATGTATAAACAAATATGCATCTATCTATCTATCTATCTCTCTGTACATGTATTCGTGTTTATATGCATATGTGTAGGTGTGTATACGTGTATGTATTGATATTTGAATGTATGTATATTGATACACATATGAATTGTAAATATATATATATATATATATATATATATATATATATATATATGCATATATATATATATATATATATATATATATATAAACACACAACATATATATAAACACAATATGTATATATATATATATATATGTATATATATATATATATATATATATATATATATATATATGTATATATATATATATATATATATATATATATATATGTATATATATATATATATATATATATATATATATATATATATTTATATATATACTGTATATAGGTAGATAGACAGATCTATATAATATCTTTTTATGAATACTAGTGAGTCATATAACATATTCTAGGTGTACCGTTTGGAGAATAAAAAGAATTAAATGAGGTTTTTTACTTTATTAATACATTAATATTTCAGAATGTTAATACATTTTAACATATTATCTCTCTCTCTCTCTCTCTCTCTCTCTCTCTCTCTCTCTCTCTCTCTCTCTCTCTCTCTTTTCAGGGGTTTTCTATTTATAATTCTTAAGAAGCGTCAGGTACTATTCATAGTCAATGTAAATTATTGTTTCTCAAATTTCGTATATAAGAAACATTAAAATTAAAGGGAAATGGCCTTGCAGTGCAACCATATTTTTGATTTTCTAATGTTCTGTTTGAAAAATTAGATATTTATAAATAAGTGAAAATGATAACAGTGGTAATGGATTGATTGATTGATTTGGAGTTTTATGACATCCTGATACATAAGGTCATTAACGCCAACTGTGATAATGGATGCTATTCGTAAATATTGAATATAAACTTTTAGGTTTAGTAAATTCTTCGCTGCAATTCATCGAATTCTACCGATGAAAGCGAATATCCTTTCCTTAGAAGA
>NC_090730.1:17738737-17746237 GCF_036898095.1 Palaemon carinicauda
CTGCACGTCTGAGAAGCACCACCTCCAAAGTCCCCTCCAAACCCAGGGTTGATTCCTCCAAAGCCACCTCCATGTCCTCCTCCGAAGCCACCGCCATGACCTCCACTGATACCTCCAAAACCACCACCAAATCCTTGATTACCGCCACCGAAACCTTGGTTTAATCCTCCAAAGAATCGTTTATTTCCTCCATTATTTTTATCATTTGCGAAGGCAACAGCTGCCAGACAGCAAACGAATAAAAGCTGTAGTCCCTAGAGAAAAAAAAGACGGAAATTATAAATCAATATTTTACTTTTATTTTTTATTATCTGAGTAAAACTAATAAACAATAATTTTGTTTACACTTTCTTTCCCTTTCGTGAGTGTTTAGAGACATATTGAATTGAATTGGCAACTGTAACTCTTCATAAGATAAACTCAAAGATTATGATAAACTTCAAGAAAGAACTTATGGATTACTCACCTTCATGTTGTTTATAGAAGATTCGGATGAGTAGTGATTTTTCTTCTTCTGTTGTGAGGAGTGATTGCTGTCTACTCGAAGCTCAGTCCTTTATATCTCAAACTGCGTCTGGTAAAATTCCCTTCGCCGATGTTGCGTTGCGGGAAGCCCGGACCATTTGAACCTTCAGAGAAAGTGACGCATCAATCGTTCACAGCAGAATTTGGATGTCTGTTATTACGATTGTTTAATATCTTTTTGTTTAGTTAGGTTTAATTTACCCTTCTCATTATAAGAGACTTAGAGGACTCGAAAGTCAACCGAACCTAGAAACACTAGATGAGAAAGTGATATACTTCACAATGCATGATGAGATATGAAGGAATTTTGAGAAAAGTTGGCAATGTTAAATGTGTCTTATTTCGAAATTTATCTCTTATATGTAAGAGCTGTTATGGTTTCCCATATATCATGAAGGAAAATATAATATAACAAAAACTTGAGCTTTTGTGACAGTGATTAGTTCCGAAGAGGGAATAAAAATAATGAAGTATTACAAGATCTGAAATTCTATCAAAATGATAATATCGAAGAAAAATATATGAGTTTGATTATATCTGTGTCTCGACTTGTAGTCAGAAGATTTGAAATGCAATATGAGCGTCTACGAGATATCTTCCTTAAAATTTTGTATATAAACAACAAGCAGCATTTGTGTGGAGTCCCAAAACCAATAAACATTCAGTGAAAATATTCCAATAACGATAATCATATAACCTTTGCCCTTGAGAAGGACACCCAGCCACAAGTACCAACAAATAGGCAAGAGTAAACTCAATGACGTCAAGCTGATGACGTCACAGCTTCGCAGTTAGATCGAGTCTGCATCTTGCCTTGTTGCCTGAAGACTGGAGAGTAACAATCATTTCTTTACTTGTAACCAAGACCTGTAGTTCTTGGTTGTAACACAGAAAGTAATGTGGTTTGCGTCTCTTAGAGAGTTAATTTGACGGTTTTCCACCGAATGTAGAAACCCAAAGTGAAATTAAATATAAATCTGTTAAATTTCCCTTTTTCAAAGAAAATATTCTCATATGTTTGGGGTTTAGTGACTCCATTTCTTACCACTGAGAAATATAAGCCATTGCCTTAATATTCTATTAGGCCTAAACTTACATTCACCTTTAGCACCTAAAGTTAATATGTCTGCTAATGATAATTTCTACAGACAAACAAAATGAACTGAACTTCACAGCAATCAGTCATTTGTTCTATATTTTTACGAAGAACGAGAACAAAGAATCATGAGCTTCTCAGACAAGTCATGAATTCCTTACCCTACTATTTCCTTTGGCTTTTCTTAGAGTTGAGGAACTGGTTTTACTTGTCTGTCCTCCGGCCACCCCCCCCCCTCCGGCAATGTTAAGTAAATGTAACGATAATTTCCACAATCGACTGGTCACCATAGAATTTCCCCTACTTGTCAGTAATTTTTCTTTACCGTTGCTAAAAAATTGTAGATTTGTAAAATTCTATTTTTCGACATAAAAGGAATTGGAGAAGATTTATGTCCAACAGATGCACTTGATGTTTTATCATTGTTAATGGAAAATACAGTTTGATATCATTAAGTATATTGACATTCTTAATCAAATCAAAAAGATTGTATCAGGTCGTTTCCTGATGATTTCAGATATTTGCTCACCGTCAATGACCTTAGATGTCAGGAGCTGATTACTGCCTAAATTGCACACACATATACATACACACGCACACACATATATACATATATACATATATATATATATATATATATATATATATGTATATATATATATATATATATATATATATATATATATATATATATATATATATATATATATATGTGTGTGTGTGTGTGTGTGTGCATATATATATATATATATATATATATATATATATATATATATATATAAATATCCCTTTCTGAGTAAGGATATCTGAAAGTGGTGAAGGGGTTTGTGTATTACCATGATCAGCAAAGCTGTACTAGTCAGGGACAACCATGCTAGGTTGGTTTGCTATGAGTGATCAGGCAAAAATCTCCCACCATCACTGGCAAGCGTGGTGATGAAAACTGGCCCAAACCAATTCATGAATAAAGACATGTTTGGGGTATTAGTCTTACACTGGACTAAAAACGACTGCATTTGTTGTGTTAATTATATACAGTATATGTATGTATTTGTGTGTCTGTGAGTGTGTATGTATATGTATATATCTATGTATCTATCTATATACACATGTATATATATATGTGTATATATATGTATATATATATATATATATATATATATATATATATATATATATATATATATATATTTGTATATATTTACATGAGCGTGTATGTATATGTATATATATGTATATATGTATCTATCTATATATATGTATATATATATGTATATATACAATCATATATACATACATATAACTTTAAGCATCTTGGAAATCCTATATCTGAAAATTCAATATAATTTTTTCATATTATAAAGGAGAACTTGCCAAGAAAGAATCAATTTTCTGATCAATAATGAGTATTCAAGTTAAGCACTGATTCATGAAGAATCCTAGTTACATCATTAACAAGTAACACCCAATTTTGAAATCGTATTACAAAATGTTTGTATCCCGATGGAAGGTCAACTATGGAAGCGTTTGCATTCCCGTCTACTTTTCACAACAGCTTCTTGACAATAAAGCCATCGGCTGTCTTGATGGATACTTTTGAACCTGTGTAAAGAACAGTTGATATATAACATTTCCAGCTCCTGCACACAGAAAATTTGTAAAGATAATATCTGAACTTCTCTCTCTCTCTCTCTCTCTCTCTCTCTCTCTCTCTCTCTCTCTCTCTCTCTCTCTCTCTCTCTCTCTCTATTATATATATATATAATATATATATATATATATATATATATATATATATATATATATATATATATATATATATATATATATATATATATATGAATATAAGTCAGCCCTCTCCCCATCAAACATTATAATAACTAAGGCTAGTACTACAGCCATTGCTATATTTTTGGTACCAAAGGTATTTTAATCAAGAGAGGACTTTTTTAAAACTTGGTGCAAAGAGCGGAGTATTTTCTGGGCTGAGTGGCTGATAGATGGCAAATATACTTATTACTTCGTTCAACATATATCCGTTCATGAATGCGTTTTCTTTACAAACTGGCTGAAATTCAGTTAATTATAATGAGCGTTTATATATAAATTCAAAAGATAAATAACATTAAAGTTTTTTATCATGTTGCTTGTTAATTATCATACATTATTTGTTTTGATTTAAGAAATTAGTTATGATGTGATGAATTCAGATGACTTTCATACTTTTTTTTTCTTTTACTTATTTTCTCCTGTTCAAATCTCAGTCATTTCTTAGCTCGAACAGGTTACCTAATGGTCTTCAATTTCTAAGAACAACATCAGTTAGAAGATTCATCTTCTTCAGCAGCAATTTGAAAATGATGTGAAATAATAGATTGTCGTATTCATGTTCAATTTTACTTTTTTCTGTTAGAACTGTTTGAAATCTAAGTCACAAAATCTCTTTTGTTAGAATGGAAGATGTGAATTGATATCACTTCAGTTTTTTAATCCCTATTGTTTATTATTTATCGAGATGAATATGAACTTTTACAGCTATACATAAAGCGTGTCATGATTAGTTATAAGGAGAAATTTAATTGATTATATAGTTGATTTCTTTAATAAGTTTCTTGGTCAAAATCGCTCTTTTAATTGCGTCAGGTAACATACTGCCAAAGAAGCAATTCAAGAGTGATGTGAAAAATTCGTTTCCCTTATAACTGTGCAAAATAAAGTTAATTTATTCTTTGAAAACTTTTTTATACTAAAATATATGAAAAGATATGTAAACACTTATCTGACACGAGTGTTAATCTTCAACTCACAAAGGATACGATTAGGAATAAGATAAGAAGACTTAGTAAAGAAAATAAATATTTATTATTATCAAATATCTTTTATCTCTTTTACTCTAGAGGATAAATATTAATCACATTTACAACGACGAACAATCAATGTAAAGTAGAGAATTATCTTCCAAAACCGAATCCTCCGAAGCCTCCAGATCCGACAGGGGGTTTGCAAACGTGTTCCTCGAGACACCTGTCGAAGCAGCACTTGTCGACGCCTCCGCACTTGCTGTCATTGGAGCATGTCTGTGGAGGGGCAAAGCTCCTGACGGGTGGGCACTGAGGTCTTACGGGAGGGCATTGACCTGGCTTGACGAAGGGAAGGGTTTCAGGCTCGTTGTTGCTCTCGCAGCAGTAGGCCTGTCCCTCGGGAGTTCGGCACCAACGTCTGCACGTCTGGGAAGCACCCCCTCCAAAGCCTGGGTTGATTCCTCCAAAGCCACCACCATGTCCTCCACTGATACCTCCAAAGCCACCCCCATGTCCTCCACTGATACCTCCAAATCCTCCTCCAAATGCTTGGTTTAATCCTCCAAAGAATCGTTTATTTCCTCCATCATTTGCAAAGGCAACAGCTGCCAGACAGCATACGAAAATAAGCTGAAGTCCCTGAAAAGAAAGGAAAAAGGAAATCAGAAACTGGTGTAATATAAGATTTTCTCATTCAAATAGGTTTTGAAAGTCAAAGAGATATTGATATTAATTATCATAGATACTCAAAGATAAAAGAAACTTCTTTTACTCACCTTCATATTTTCCTTAGCAGAATTGATGAGCTGTGATTCTTCTTCTTGCCTTGTGAGGAATGGTTGCTGTTCCATCGAAGCACAGTCCTTTATACCTAATGACAACATTCGGTATAATCCCCATCTTCGACGCTGCTCTCCTCCATCGTGAAAGGTCGGCCACTTTGAACCTGCAGGGCGAGTGACTCATCTCACATTCATGGCGGGCCGGGGGAGTTTTCCATTGCGATAATTCCATGAATTATGAATCTTTTTTTTTTTATTTTTTTTTATTTTGGTTGTTATCTTTATAAGAGATTCCGTTGAAAGTATTGGAAATTAAAACAAAGATGCCATATGAGTAAATGTAGTTTATATTACTCAAAGTGTAGAATTTTGTTATTTTGTTTTGATATTATTATAGGAGATTTTGTTGAATGTATTACAAATTAAAAACAATATGCCATTTGAGTAATTGTAGTTCATATTACTCAAAGAGTTGGATGCCGTTGACTCGAATTTCGTCTTATGAAATTGTGCATTATTATATAATGTATATCTCGAATAAGAGAGCTTGCTAGATTATTTTCTAAGATGATAGAAGATATGAATTTAAAACAGTAAATATTTGATTTAAAACAAAATTTTTAAGATTTTAATCAAACAGCAATTACTACTAAAGGGGAAAGTAAAATAATAAAATAGAATATCCAAAGATTTTAAAATCCATTACAAAATTGTTCGCTGGGAAGAGAATTTTGTTTGTAATGGCATTTGTGTCTCAATCTAAGGCCGTTGCTTGGCCATGTGACACAAGCGTTCATAAATGACTTTTTACTGATTTATCATAATTAAAAGAAAGATAAAAAGATAAACATGCAGTCTTATTCAAAATAAACAAACCTCGCACCTATTGACTGGGCAAAGAACTAAACATTCAAGTAATGACTTTTTGCATGATGCAAATTACGTCTTAAAGACGGTGGGTAGGTCACTAGCAAATGACCTCAAAGGGATGACCTTGGATTAAGTCTGCATCTTCAGAGAATGGAGAGCAAACAAGTATCCCGATGACAACAAAGATCGTTTTAGGTAAACAAATAATTCGTGTTGTTTACAAATAACCGAAATATGAAGGTTAATTAAAAATTAATATTAAATCACACTCGATCATTCAACTTTTTCTCAGAATTATAAAGCATTGTTTATTCTTCTTTTTCTCCATTGATCAGAGTAATATAATTTAATAATTACCACATACCAACGCGTCATGCGACGCTCATTAATCAATATTCATTGTTGTAAATAATAATTTAATGTTATTAGGGAAAGTATTCATATTAATTTGTAAATGATTATGAATAGGCTTCTTATTTAAATGAATTTAGATGCCTAAGATCCACAAAACTAGTTTTTCCTGCATTGAGAGCTAAAGAAGAACGCTGAATCATGAGCTTCTTAAGCAGCTATGAAATTCGGTACAAAATAATTCTTGGGAGAAGTTTCGAAATTGAAGAACAGGATTTTCTTATTCGTCTGCTCTTGACTGTCACTGGAAATGTTGAAAATTCTTTGTTATGAGGATTTAAGTAATTGATACGTCGTCTGGAAATTTCCTGTCCGTGAAGGAAATCTCCAGTGTTGCTACATGGGAACTGAGTGGGAAAACTCGGGGTTTGATTCAAAAGGAATTCAAGTATTACCTTATGAAGTAGGTAATACACTTCTAAAAAAACCGCATTTTAATTGGAAATTCTCCGTAAAAATATACTGTTCTTAGCCGTATTTCAGTAAAGTACAAGCGACCGTAATTTTACCTTACTTTGTTATTATATTTTACACGTTGGTGACCGTAATATCACGCCTTTACGTCAATATATCCGTTTTTAAAACGTTAAAAATCCTGGGATAAATATTTCCGGACATTTACCATTTTTTAATTCAGATTTCTAACAGTGTAGGTTAGGATGATTAATGAAAAAACTGAATTGGTAACCTAAATGAATAAAAAAAATTCAAGTAACGTACTTGATCAATTTTCTAATGAATGGCTACATCCAACATTAATGGTAATGTGAGGCAAGCAAATTGCATTTTTTCATATTTTCTAAGTAAGGAAAATAGTTTGCGAAACCTTGTTTTACAATGAAAGAAAAGTACATCATAAGATGGCAGGTCATCCTCATATGACACAAGAAACTCAGTTTCCAGCAACCTGTTAGAGGTTTGAAAGTGGAGAAACCGGTCTCTGTATCGTTGTATCTAAAGTGTGCTTCCTTCAAGGAAAAATGAACTATAAGTGTTCACGCTCGGACACGATACG
>NC_090730.1:17751237-17753737 GCF_036898095.1 Palaemon carinicauda
CAAATTAGTTTCTTCTTGCAGCCAATTAAAAAATAGGGTAACTCTAACATACAATTTAAACAAAAGGATAAATATATATGTTAGTTCTCTATTTTCTTTCCACCAGAATTAGATATAAAAAGAAGCACGATTAATATTTTCTTAACTTCTTTCCTCAACTATATTTATCATTATTGGCAAAAAAAAAAAAAAAAAAAAAATGTTTGGAAAGGTTAACGTTCTGATACTAGTAAAAAGGAAGGAAACTCGCGTGTATACTCCCCAGGTTACTATGCACGAGAGATGCGTCACTCACTCTGCAGGCAGGCAGGCTTAAAGGTCCGGACTTCCCGCAACGGGTGACTGCAACATCAACACAGGGGATTTTACCGGACGCAGTTTGAGATATAAAGGACTGAGCTTCGAGTAGACAGCAATCACTCCTCACAACAGAAGAAGAAGAATCACTACTCATCAAAATCTGCTAAAAACAATATGAAGGTAAGAGACCCAAAATATATCTTGAATGTTTTTTTATAGGTTTGAGCTTCTATTACAATGTATGGGGATATTCTGTTCAGTTCATTCTTTATTTCATCGAATACTAAAGAAGTTGATAAAAACTATATTATAACCACGACTCTTGATTTAAATTAGATAAATAAAAGAAAAGTCAATAAATATATTATCAAGTTCTGTCTCCTTTCTTTCCAGGGACTTCAGGTTTTATTCGTGTGCTGTCTGGCGGCTGTTGCCTTTGCAAATGATAAAAATAATGGAGGAAATAAACGATTCTTTGGAGGATTAAACCAAGGTTTCGGCGGAGGATTGAACCAAGGATTTGGTGGTGTAAACTCAGGATTTGGAGGTATAAGTGGGGGACATGGAGGTGGTTTTGGAGGAATCAACCCAGGCTTTGGAGGGGGCTTTGGAGTGGGTGCTTCTCAGACGTGCAGACGTTGGTGCCGAACTCCCGAGGGACAGGCCTACTGCTGTGAGAGCAACAACGAGCCTGAAACCCTTCCCTTCGTCAAGCCAGGTCAATGCCCTCCCGTAAGACCTCAGTGCCCACCCGTCAGGAGCTTTGCCCCTCCACAGACATGCTCCAATGACAGCAAGTGCGGAGGCGTCGACAAGTGCTGCTTCGACAGGTGTCTCGAGGAACACGTCTGCAAACCCCCTGTTGGATCTGGAGGCTTCGGTGGATTCGGGTTTGGAAGATAAATCTTGACTTTTGTTTTAAGGAACATCTTTTAAATCTATACCTGAATTAGGTACCTGAATTAGATTAATAAATATTTATTTTCAATATATATAAGCGTTTACTACCCTTGCTATGTATTCCCAGTTCAGTTGAAATTCATAGAAAGTAGTAACTAGACTGTTAGCGAAACTGAAAAATATGATTGAGTCTGGCATGAATCCTATAAGTGGAAAAGAAGTATGTAATTATTTTAAGAGATACTTCTGATTTTTTTTTCTATTTCGAAAAAATCTTTTGTATTATTGGTTTCCCTAACACCATGGTTATTTTAAAAAAAGTAAAAAGTAAGAGTGTTTCTAAATTGAAGCGATTTCTAAGTTTGCAAAGAAGTCGTTTCTTATCGCTCAATTTGGTTAAAACAAATTGAGCAAAGATTTGTTAGAAATTCGATTACAAAAGACCTTAAGAACTTATGGCGTCTTGGGTATTTTAAGATGATGTCTGATAATAGAATTTTTTTTACAAAATTGATACATTTTTTTCTTAATTCAACAGTGACCAAGTACACTCTCTCTCTCTCTCTCTCTCTCTCTCTCTCTCTCTCTCTCTCTCTCTCTCTCTCTCTCTCTCTCTCTCATTATACACACACACACACACACACACACACACACACACACACACATATATATATATATATATATATATATATATATATATATATATATATATATATATATATATCTCACTTGCTAAGCTACATACCCAAGCTGGAAAAGAGGAATGCTATAAGCCTAATTGCTCCAGCAGGGAAAATAGCTGTGTTAGGAAAGGATATGAGGAAATGAATATCCCATGAGAGAAGTAATGAACAATTAAATAAGATATCTTAAGAACACCAACAACATCAAAATAAATCATTTATATTTAAACTATAAAAACTTTAAAAAAATAATAGGAATAGAAATAAGATAGAACAGCGGGCCCAGTGTGCCCTCAAGCAAGAGAATTCTACCCGAAGAGAGTGGAAGACCATGGTACAGAGGCCATGGCACTACCCAAGACTAAAGAACAAAGATTTTATTTTGATATATTCTTCTTCTAGAAGAACTACTTAACATAGGTAAAGAGTCTCTTCTACCATTACCAAGAGGAGAGTAGCTACTGAACAATTATAGTGTACCAAGAGGAGAGTAGCTACTGAACAATTATAGTGTACCAAGAGGAGAGTAGCTACTGAACAATTATAGTGTAGAAGTTAACCCCTTGAGTGAAGAAGAATTGTTTGGTAATATCAGTGTTGTCAGGTGTATGAGGACA
>NC_090730.1:17756237-17758737 GCF_036898095.1 Palaemon carinicauda
ATTGCCGAATCCAGGTTGTCCAATTCCAGGATGTCCAATTCCTACTCCTCCTATTCCAGGATTACCGAAGGTCGGGTAAGCAGAAGCCAAGCAGGCGACAAACACCACCATGAGGGTGACCAAAAGGATTGAACGAGCCTGAGGAAATAAAAGGACAAAAACGATTAATTAAGGATCGGACGAAAGCGTAAAGAAAACTCAGAGTATGACTATTTTTCAATGACATTTTTTTAAGATTCCTATAGAATTACAATTATATATCTATAAAAAATATTAAAGGAGAGAGAGAGAGAGAGAGAGAGAGCGAGAGAGAGAGAGAGAAGAGAGAGAGAGAGAGAGAGAGAGAGAGAGAGAGAGAGAGAGAGAGAGAGAGTTCAGATATTGTCTTACCATGTCTTCTCTTTGTGTGATCTGCAGATGAACTGATACAACTCGTGTACTCTCTTTGGTTTAAATAGGACTGGACGATGATTGAGAAATTCCATCTTAAGGAAACCCAAGAGGATTTTCCAAGCACTTCCCCGTGAACATCTTCTTCCCTCCAGGTACTAAAAACACTGATCGCTGTTGTAAAAAACTCGTTCCTCCCGCGCATGTTACGTCACCGAAAATCTTGAGGATTTAATCGCTCTGAATAACCTCTTTAGAATGTGTGAAATTTATCAATTTCTAAAAAACTTCTTTTTTTTATCTATTTGTGATTTTTTTTTCAATCATGTATGATTTAATATTGTGATTTTACGAATAGCGAAAATTCCGACATTTTTGCTTGTTGAAGTCAATGCAAATGTTTAGCTTATACAAAAATGTTTGTAGTTTTTCACCGATCCATAAACTTCATAGAATTTATGTTTCAATTGTCGAACTATACGTGTATAACGGACAAAGGTTGTTTTCTAATTTCACACTGTATTAATATCCGACAAGAAATTTACAGTGATAAAAAAGAATGATAACAATACTCGTATCTTTCCTTGTAATATATTGCTAAAAACATATGAATGCAAAACGAAATTATACAACAAGCTAATAACTGTTGAGCTAAGGGGAGTATGATTAAGAAAATATAAAAAAAGTCGAGAAAAAAAGAGTAGGTCATTGAGATAATGAAATGATTTCAACAAATTATCTAAAGACAGCTTCTCATAACAAACAATTATGAAGCAATTATGAAGGAATTTATTGAATAGAAGCTTTTTTGTTATTCAGGTTCATTTAAATATTCAAGTCTGCATCATCTCATCAACACTCAACAGAAAATGTGGTTGGACCCGAGTCTAAACCTGTTTCTTCTACTCTTAATGGATGATCTAAAGTTTTTGTAAACTAAGTAGTTAATTTGTACTACTGAAGCAATGAAATATTACAAAGACTGCATCACAGACATTCTTTAGTATCCTCACTGTTATCCTCATTGATACAGAGAAAAAGATAAACATAAAAGTACAATAACATTAGGTGAGGAGGCAACAAACATTTTATCAAGAGGAGATACGTTTGTTATTCCTTTACCTTCCACATAAAACGTTTCAGCAGTGGCTATATTTACTGATACGCTTGGATGATTTCTGTCAGATTATTGTACACAGAAGTAATGAAAATGCACCTTGTGTTAAAAAAAACCCTTAAATATGCTGTAAATTAGCTAGATTGCTTGTTGTCACACACACACACACATATATATACATATATATAAATATATATATATATATATATATATATATATATATATTATATATATATATATATATATATACGAAAACAGATACACATATACACATACACACATATATATGTATATATATATATATATATATATATATATATATATATATATATATATATATATATATATATATATATATATATATCAATTTCTTTAATTATAAAAAACTACCTGTGAAAAATTACTTAATGAATCATGGTACGATACAGCACATTATCATATTTCCAGTTTGTATCCGAAGTAAGCATGTAAGGTGATACTGTCCAGCTTTGGGTTGTATAATCCCCGTCCCCTATCCACGACAGGGCAATGTCGTCATCAATCTACGTCATCATCGTGACGTCATGGATTTTACGTTAGCTCATTGGCATTGATCTGCGCTCTCGCTAAGCTCCCAAGTCACACTATTGCAAATCCGGTTTCCAGGAAGTTCCATAATGGCTTTTTTTTTTTTCCATTTCGAATACATGCTCGCAAGTGGAATTTTTTACGTTTATAATTACAACACATACAGAATTACACACCCACACACATGAACACTCACAATATAATATATATATATATATATATATATATATATATGTGTGTGTGTATGTATATATATATGTATATATATTTATATATTTATATATATAAATTTATATATATATGTATATATATATATATATATATATATATATATATGTATATATATATGTGTGTGTGTATATATATATATACATACACTCATATATATATATATATATATATATATATATATATATATATATATAT
>NC_090730.1:17766237-17778737 GCF_036898095.1 Palaemon carinicauda
TGAACATTTTCATTTATACTAAAATATATGACAAGATATGTGAACACTTATTTGACAAGAGTGTTAACCTTCATCTGACAAACGATCAGGTTAGGAATAAAATAAGAAGACTTAGTAAAGAAAATAAATATTTATTATTATAAGATATCATTTATCTCTGTTACGCTGAATCATAAATAACAATCAAATTCATAACGACGATCAATCAGGGGAAGGACAAGAATTATCTTCCAAAACCGAATCCTCCGAAGCCTCCAGATCCCACAGGGGGTTTGCAAACGTGTTCCTCGAGACACCTGTCGAAGCAGCACTTGTCGACGCCTCCGCACTTGCTGTCATTGGAGCATGTCTGTGGAGGGGCAAAGCTCCTGACGGGTGGGCACTGAGGTCTTACGGGAGGGCATTGACCTGGCTTGACGAAGGGAAGGGTTTCAGGCTCGTTGTTGCTCTCGCAGCAGTAGGCCTGTCCCTCGGGAGTTCGGCACCAACGTCTGCACGTCTGGGAAGCACCTCCTCCAAAGCCCCCTCCAAAGCCAGGGTTGATTCCTCCAAAGCTACCTCCATGGCCTCCACTGATTCCTCCAAAACCACCACCAAATCCTTGGTTCAATCCTCCGCCGAAACCTTGGTTTAATCCTCCAAAGAATCGTTTATTTCCTCCACTATTTTTATCATTTGCGAAGGCAACAGCTGCCAGACAGCAGACGTATAAAAGCTGAAGTCCCTGGAAAGAAAAGAAAGAGAAATGATTAATATTAATATATGATTTTAATTTTCATCTTCTGGGTGAAACTAATGAACAATGATTTTATTTACACTTTCTTTCCCTTTTGTGAGCGTCCAAAGACACATAGAATGAATTGAACTGGCTACTGTAATTCTCCATTACAGAGACTCAAGCATCTGAAAATCTTTAAGAAAGACCTTTTGGGTCACTCACCTTCATGTTGTTTGTAGAAGATTCGGACGAGTAGTGATTCTTCTTCTTCTGTTGTGAGGAGTGATGTCTGTCTACTCGAAGCTCAGTCCTTTATATCTCAAACTGCCTCCGGTAAAATTCCCTTCGCCGATGTTACCTTGTGGGAAGTCCAGACCTTTGAACCGGCAGAGCACGTGTTGCAGAGCAAGTGACGCATCTCTCGTACATAGTAACATGGGGAGTTTATGCATGAGATTATTTCCTTTTATTATCATCAATACGTTTCCATCTTCAAAGATATTCCCAATAGGAATGATAACCAAAACAAACGAAAGAAGTCGATAAAATATTGATCATGCTGTTGTGAATATTTGATTCTGGTGGGATAAGTATCGAAAAAATACCAAGTTTAACAATATGTCATAATGCACAATGGACAGTTTCCATATTTTTTTCGATAGGCTGTAAGTAGAAACAAACGTCAAAATTAAGGTAAATGATATTAAAATCCGTCATATTTTATCACTAAATTGTCAGCAGCGAAGAGCAAAAAATAATCAAATGAATCATTTCGTGTCTTTAATATTAGTATTTAGTTTTGTTTTGTAATAACGGTATTTGACAATATATTTCCTAACTATGAAATAGGTAAGTATGAATGGGCAGACATAAGGTAAACAATCTGTCTGCCTAGTAAATGGGTGATGGGGTAAACACAAACAATTATTATGCAACTTGGACTCTAGAAAGGAGAGTTTGCTCCAACCGCCAGTAGATGGCTGAGCGTGAAACCCATGACGTCAGAGTAATGACGTCATATCGATGACGTTGAATCTGGTTTCAGTCTCGCACGCCTGATTGGGGAGTCGAGAGCAACTACATTCTCGACTCTAGATATTTCTAAGACGATAAAAAGGGTCTTTTCAGAGAAATATTTTTTTTAACGTTTTTCCCAATTTCAGAAGAATATAGACATGCCTTAATTTCATTTTTTTTTTTTATTTTCCATCACCGTTTTTACTATTTTCTATTTTGCTGAATTAAAGGTTCAGTTGGATTACATTTATGAAATTGGGGAATATGGGCCAAAGCTGAACATGAGGAGACATTTTAGTGCTTTGATGCGACTGAGAGAAACTCGGCTGTTATTACGAAATAAAAGTCTGGACGTTTGATAAAAAGAAGAAATATAGAAAGGATGTAGACTGAAAGGCTAAAAATAAAGTGTTCAGAATAATTAATCAGAAAAAAATATTCTATTCGCACAACTTTTTTTTTCTTGTCCGGTAATACTGGTAATATTGACATGTTTCTGTAAAATTAATTTTTAATACTAATTTATTATCTGTATATTTCCGGATCGTGTCGGAACTCTTCGCCGCTTCAACTGAACTTATCATATAAAAAACATTAAATTTTTCATTCAAAAGAAATTCATGCAGTATCATATGGACCCAAAAATCATTCAAGAAGATCAATCAATAAACTCTATTACTAAATTAAATGAAAGGAAAAGAAATCAAGTGGTGTATCAAAATGCATTTTAAAGTGGCCGGCCGGCTAATGCCATTTTTTAAGACAGGACTTTGACATTCATACCACTTAATAAGGTGACTTAGGACATCTCCAAACTGCCTAGGATTATAGCCTCTGACCTTCGGTTTTGCGACGCCAGGACGATTTATTCTTAAAATGAGTGTTTTTTTCATGAATAGCTCATCCGAACATTTCTGCTTCAGGTTTCTTTAAACTATTTGAGAAAATATCATACAATATTTGTCCTTTGAAAAGCTTTGTAAAATAGGACAGGCTTTTATGCAAAGCACAATGTAAAATTACTAGTTTTATTGTAAGAGTAAGCCTACAAGGAGTAGCATCCTGTTTAGGATTTTAAAGTGAATAAGTATTCTTTGCCTCTTTACCAGTTTAAAAGTTTTTTATTTCTTAGTTATCAGTGACAAACATACATATCCAGTATAATATATATATATATATATATATATATATATATATATATATATATATATATATGTATATATATATATATATATATATATATATATATATATATATATATATATATATATATATACAGAGAGAGAGAGAGAGAGAGAGAGAGAGAGAGAGAGAGAGAGAGAGAGAGAGAGAGAGAGAGAGAGAGAGAACACATTAGAATAGCTGAAAATATTTCCCCTGACGTTTATTTGCAAAATGATGCACTTCAATACGATTCTCAATTGCTAATAAACAAGAACTGTAGCAGAGAGATAACCAAATTAGAGTATAATTCCTCACAGCAGCGGTTATAATATATACCTTAGATAATGCAAGATCTTGCATTGTCTCACCATCGTTTTTTCTATGGTTGTGTTTTGTTTTCTCCATGCAGAAAAAAAATACAAATTTCAGCTAGTATTGAATTATATGGTTCTGAACATCCAGAACTACTTGAAATTCTAACTACATTTTCATGTGTTCATGAGAGAAGCAAGACACGTATTGATAGGCTATATAAAGACAAATATAATTTTAATGTTAATTCACCACAATGCATCGGAATATACAAAACTTCCTCCGGTGAGAATAAAAAAACAGCGGAAAAACAAAACCTAACCAAAGTCGAAGCCACGGCATCAGCGGCGGCACCTTTTGGCACTATATGAACTTACACCTTTCCCAATGTGGTAAACATAGAATAGTCGATACAAAAAGACGAACTTAAGCCTTTTGTTTTTACATGATCTTTGGTCCTTAGAAAATAGAAATATATTCAAATTCATTGTAATACATAAAATAATAATAAGTAAAAGTTATTTGATATTAAACAACTTGAAGGTTCATTTAAAACACCTCTTAAGTACTGAAAACGATATGAAGACCTGTTTCTGCACTTTCAAACCTCTAACAGCAGACTCGGTCATTGATCCTTTAGGAGAATAACTACGAACTCTCTCTTCATGATGTGCTTTTCACTAAGTTTTTCATCGTCTTATAAGATTTCACAACTTACTTTTTTTATAGATGATATCAAGAATCCAAGTAGTTTGTCCACCGTGAGCGTTAATGCAGGATGTAACCATTCATTCAGAATGTAATTAAGTACTTTGCTAAGATTTTCTTTCATCGATTTACTTAAAAACTATTGTTTTTAGACCAATGTACCTTACTTATTTTCTTCTTTTCAAGATAATGCTGGAATTCCTTTTGGATAAAAATATGAGTTTTCCCACTCAGTATTCATACAGAAACACCGGAGATTTCCCTCATGGACAGGAAATTTCCAGAAGACAAATCTAGTACAAAGATTATTATTACAATTCTCAACATTCCAGTGTCATACGAGAGAGGAAAAACCCGGTTCTTCAAGTTCGAGGTTTCCTCCAGATAATTATTTAGTACCGAATGTCATGACGGCCAATCTCACGATTCAGCGTTTGTCTTTATCCCACAAAAAAGAAAAAAATAGCTTCTAAATATTTCTTTGAGAATTGAAGTAATAAAAGTATGAAAATAAATAAATCTATATTAATATCAACGCTTTCTCAAGCAAAATAATACGCATTTTTACAACTACGAACATTTTGAAGTACTGAGCGTCACAAGACTCGTTTGGTGTCAATGACCTTAGATGTCAAGATGCCAGCTAACTCCTAATCAATCAATCAATCAATCAATCACATGACTCGTTCATATGTGCCAGATTCAAAAGGTACATTACTCTGATTAACGAAAGGAAAGACAATAATTATAGCTTTATAATTCAAGCAAATAATTAAAACTGTTTGAAGCGATTGAATATACAACTTTCAAGTGACCTACAAGTTTCGGTAACATTAATTGTTTACTTGAAACGAACCTTTTTATCCTCTTACGATACAAAGCAATAGAGACGTGTTTGTTCTCCATTTCCATTAAATGAAGAATCAATCGAAGGTTATTAATTTGAGATGATTTGCTGGAGGCTAAATCTCTACTTCCGGCTCTAAAACATAAGTTACATATTAGGAGTTACTTGAATGTTTGATTTCCTTACGTGGTTTGTTTGTTGGGGGAGAAGACTACACATGTGAATCTATTCAGATATATATATATATATATATATATATATATATATATATGTATGTATGTATGCATATATATTGTATATATATATATGTATATATATAAAATATGTATATATACACGGATATATATATATATATATATATATATATATATATATATATATATATATATATATATATACAGTATATATATATATATATATATATATATATATAAATATGTATGTATATATATACAGTATATATATATATATATATATATATATATATATATATAAATATATATATATATATATATATATATATATATAAATATATATATATATATATATATATATATAAATAGACATATACATATACATATACATATACATATACATACATATATATGTATATATATATATATATATATATATATATATATATATATATATATATATATATATATATAGTTGAACTAGTAAAGAGCGATTTAAAACAGCTCATTTTACAATGCCAAGTAACCTCTTGAAATTTTAATCACAGGTACGATTATGATATTTACTTCCCTAAGGATGATTTTATAATAGATTTCAAGATCTTTGGACTTGAATTCGAATAATGAATTGAGTAATAATAAAAAATTTTTCATAGCAATTTTTGTCTTTATCCGTGTCAACGTGTGCATTTATGAACTGGAATAGCTTATTCGGTTTCAATTTGCAATAAGTTCAACAAAATCGCTTATAATAAAAATAATATTAAGGAAAAAATCCAAATTCATGGCAATTTCATAATAATAAATTCCCCGGCCTCCCATGAGCGCGAGATGAGTCACTTGCCCTGCAGGTTCAAAGGGTCCGGAATTCCCGTGATGGACGAGAGCAGCTTCGAGGAAGGGGTGGGATTATACCGAAAGTTGTGGTTAGGTATAAAGGACTGAGCTTCGATGGAACAGCAGCCATTCCTCACAAGCCAAGAAGAAAAGTCACAGCTCATCTACTCTGCTACATAAAATATGAAGGTGAGTAAAAGAAGTTTCTTTTATCTTTGAATACTTATGATACTTGATATCAATATCTCTGACTTTCAAAACCTATTTGGATTAGAAAATCTTATATTGCACCAGTTTCTAATTTCCTTTTTTCCTTTCTTTTCAGGGACTTCAGCTTATTTTCGTCTGCTGTCTGGCAGCTGTTGCCTTTGCAAATGATGGAGGAAATAAACGATTCTTTGGAGGATTAAACCAAGCATTTGGAGGAGGATTTGGAGGTATCAGTGGAGGACATGGTGGTGGCTTTGGAGGAATCAACCCAGGCTTTGGAGGGGGTGCTTCCCAGACGTGCAGACGTTGGTGCCGAACTCCCGAGGGACAGGCCTACTGCTGCGAGAGCAACAACGAGCCCGAAACCCTTCCCTTCGTCAAGCCAGGTCAATGCCCTCCCGTAAGACCTCAGTGCCCACCCGTCAGGAGCTTTGCCCCTCCACAGACATGCTCCAATGACAGCAAATGCGGAGGCGTCGACAAGTGCTGCTTCGACAGGTGTCTTGAGGAACACGTTTGCAAACCACCTGTTGGATCAGGAGGCTTCGGAGGATTCGGTTTTGGAAGATAAATCCTGACTTTCGTTTAAGGAACATCTTTCGAATCTATACTACAATTCTTTATTATGGATATATAGAGACCAAAGATATCTGAATTAGATTAATAAATATTTATTTCCAATACATATTAGTGTTTACTACCCTTAAAAGCTATTCCCAGGTCAGTTGAAACTCATAAGTAAGTAGTAACTATAGTAGATTTATAGTAAAACTGAAAAATATAATTAAGTTTGATATTGAATCCTCTAAGAGGGAAAAAAGTATATAATTAATTATATACATAATTCTTATTTTGGATTCTATTTTGAAAAGAATTTATTTTTATCATTGGTCTTCCTGACCTAAAGGTTACTTTGAAGAAGTAAAAAGTAAGAGAGTTTTGAAATTGAAGAATTTTTTGTGTTTGGAAAGAGGTGGTTCCTCATCATTCAATTTGGTTAAAACTAAGTGAGTAAGAATTTGTTTGAAATTCGATTGCAAAGTACCTTAAGAACTTCTAACATCTCGGGGTATTTTAAAATTATACTGAAAATAAGAACATTTTACAAATCGACACATTTCTTCTTAATTTAATGGTAACTAAGTGCTCTCTCTCTCTCTCTCTCTCTCTCTCTCTCTCTCTCTCTCTCTCTCTCTCTCTCTCTCTCTCTCTTTATATATATACATACACACACGCATATATATATATATATATATATATATAATATATATATATATATATATATATATATATATATATATATACATATATATATGTATATATACAGTCAGCGCGGATCGCTCTGTCCGGGCAGCATCCGCCGTGCATTCATTTTGGTCCCCCCCCATATCTACACTAATATACAATATAAATCAATAAAAATTTAATTGAACACTCACCAATATCCCTGCTACTTGTTTATAGGGTAGCCTTTCCTCTTCTTGACCTCCAAAAGTCGTTGAGGAACGCTATCTGCTAAATTCTGAAGAATTTCTGCAAGTATTTCAGCCCACACTTTATGGAGCGCCGCCTCGAGAAGTGCGACGTTTGTTGTAACTTCTTTACGAAGGCGGGCTTTAACTATCGCCCAAAGGTTCTCAATGGGCGAAATATCAGGACTTTGACCTGGCCAATCAGTAATATAGTTAACTTCGCTATTTTCAAGCCACTTTTTTACTTTATTAGTCGTATGGCAAGGGGCACCGTCCTGCTGAAAAATTTCAGCTCCTGTAGCCGCAAAACAATCCGCTAAATTTTCCTTCAAAATGTTCAAATAACGGTCAGCATTAACCATTATGCCTTTAGGCAAAACAACAAGGCTTGGGGCACCACCGTAGGCAAACGTACCCCATACCATAAGCGATGCTGGGTGCTTTACTGTTTTGGCCATCAAGTTAGGCTTAAGAGGATCTGACCCCTTTCGCCTCCACACTTTTTTCCCGGTCGTCTCACTCACACAAAAGGTTGCTTCGTCACTCCACAAGGTACTTCGCCACTGCTCCAAGGTCCAATCCTTGTATGTCTTGGCAAAAGCAACCCTCCTCTTTCTCTGTCTCTCAGTTAAAGCGGGCTTCTTTCTCGCGATCACTTTCTCGTAGTTGAGGCGCTTCGACAGGTTTTCCTGAATCGTACGAACACTGACATCGCTCAACAATTTAGGGTTCTGTTCTTTCAGTTGCTTAGCAGTTAATGTAGGATTTTCTTCTAGGCTAAAGTACGATCAGGAATCTTCCGGGGGGGGGGGGGGTGGAACCAGCATGGGAGTGAGAAGGGTTCTCGTCGCTACCCCCTGCCTTGAACTTGGCCACCAAGCGCCTCACTGTCCTCTCGTTCACGCCAATATTCTTCACTATTTCCTTTGTTTGCAGACCTAACTTATGACAAGTTATGACTCTAACAATGTCATCGTGACTTGTACGGGGTCTAGACATCACTGGGGGGGGGGGGTTGATAGACAAAAATGCTACGCGAACTCACAAAAGAACGATTACAACTCGGCCCTCTCAACCTGACACAACCTCACTCCACGACTTCAGGAAACACACTGACTAGTTTCCACCTGCGCAGATATGTAGATGCCAACTTGTATAAAAAGATGCCAATTAGTCAATTTGTCCCAGTCGATTTTTTCCCCGATGAACCCCATGCCTCCGATTTACGCGGAACGCTGTGTCCGGCCCACTACCCGGACACAGCGATCCGCGCTGTCTGTAGATATAAATATATATGTGTGTGTATATATATGTTTATATATAAATATATATGTAAATACATATAAACATATATATATATGTATATATATATATATATATATATATATATATATGCATGTGTGTACGTAAATATATATATATATATATATATATATATATATATATATATATATATATATATATATATATATATATATATATATATATATACAGAGAGAGAGAGAGAGAGAGAGAGAGAGAGAGAGAGAGAGAGAGAGAGAGCTCTTGGTCACCATTAAATTAAGAAAAAAATGTATCGATTTTAAAATAGATACATTTCTTCTTAATTGAACTATAAAAACTTTAGAAAATAATAGGAAGAGAAATAAGATAGAACAGCAGGCCCAGTGTACCCTCAAGCAAGAGAACTCTAGCAAGAGAACTCTATGGTACAGAGGCTATGGCACTACCTAAGACTAAAGAACAAGGATTTGATTTTGATATGTTTATCTCATAGAAGAGCTGCTTACCATACCTAAAGAGTCCTTTCTACCCTTACCGAGAGAAAAGTAGCTAATGAACAATTACAGTATAGTAATTAACCCCAAGAGGGAAGAAGAATTTTTAGGTAAACTCAGTGTTGTCAAGTGTATGAAGACGGGTGAAAATATGTAAAGAATAGGCCAAACTATTCGGTGTATGTGTAGGCAATGGAAAAATAAGCTGTGACCAGAGAGAAGAATCCAATGTAGTACTGTGGCCAGTCAACAGACCCAATAACTAGCGGTAGTATTTCAACGGGTGGCTGGTGCCTTGGCCAACCTACTACCTACCTAGCTACCTATATACATATATATATATATATATACATACATATATATGTGTATATATATATATATATATATATATATATATATATATATATATATATATATATATATATATATATATGTGTGTGTATATATACATATATATATGTATATATATGCATATATATATATATATATATATATATATATATATATATATATATATATATATATATATATATATATATATATGAAATAAGCACCCCAGATATAATCTAATAATTTATACAGATATACATCAATATGTTTCTGATATCGTGATGAAGATTAATAGGATACCTATCTGAAGTGCATTCAATTCTCCACAATAATGATTGAATATCATAGAGGAAAGACTGATGCTTGTACGATGTACTAAGATAACAGCTTTACAAAATTTAATATCCGAGTATATCATATTTTATACCTCTTTTGATGCATTAGTTACTTTAGCTAAAGTGATTTTACCTATCTATCGAAATAAGTGTTATATGTCATTAGTCTCGATAGCAAAGCTCAAAACTAAATTTTGAAAATTATTTACAATTTCCAAGTATAAAAGCGACCAGAAACGAAGTTGATAAAAGAGAAAAGAGATAAGAGAGATGAAATCTCTTCAGAATTGAGATTACGTTCTTTATGAAAAAATATACTTCCTGGAATAAGTCCTTTCAGGAAGTAAGTTTTTAAGTCACTATTATCTATCCGGTATTAATATTCAGTGACTATTTTCTTTGGATATATTTGAACTTTCCACCACTAACCAAAACGGAAATTTTACTTCCAATCTTTGAAGGAAAATTTTACTCTATTCTTTTCTTATAAATCTTAAGACAATCTTTCTTCAATTAGTCATATTAAGGACAATTGTTCCAAAAATTGTTCCGAAAATTGTTATTTGTTTGTAATGAATATCTACTGTATATTTAAAAGAACAACTTTGATATTATTTTAAAATAATCCACGGAATATATTTGTTTTTTACAGGTTTTGATCAAAATGATAAATTTTCTTCAAGAATATTGTTTTTAATATACTTATCCATATTTTAAATGGGAACAATATTGCTTGGAAGAAAAAAATAATTTCTATTGGTAAAAATATTAAAAAAGCAATAGACATATATGCAGACATATATACTTATGTGTATGTATATACAAATATGCATCTATCTATATCTGTCTCTGTACATGTATTCGTGTTTATATGAGTATGTGTAGATGTGTATACGTGTATGTATTGATATATGAATGTATGTATATTGATACAAATATGAATTGTAAATATATATATATATATATATATATATATATATATATATATATATATATATATATAAACACACAACATATATATAGACACATATATATATATATATATATATATATATATATATATATATATATAGGTAGATAGACAGATCTATATAATATCTTTTTATAAATACTAGTGAGCCATATAACATATTATAGGTGTACCGTTTGGAGAATAAGAAGAATTAAATGAGGTTTTTTACTTTATTAATAAATTAATATTTCAGAATGTTAATACATTTTAACATATTATCTCTCTCTCTCTCTCTCTCTCTCTCTCTCTCTCTCTCTCTCTCTCTCTCTCTCTCTCTCTCTCTCTCTCTCTCTCTCTCTCTCTTATTGGGGGTATCTATTTATATGTCTTAACATGCGTCAGGTACTATTCATATTCAATATAAATTATTGTTTCTCAAATTTCATATATAAGAAACATTACAATTAATGGGAAATGGGCTTGCAGTCCAACCATATCTTCAATTTTGTAATTAATTTTCTGTTTGAAAAATTCGATCTTTATAAATAACTAAAATTAGAACAGTGGTAATTGATTGATTAATTGATTTGGAGTTATCTGGCATCCTGACATCTAAGCTCATTGATGCCGACTGTGGTAATGGATGCTTTTTGTAAATATTGAATATAAACTTTGTCCTTTAAATTGAATACATTTAGATTTAGTTAATTCTTCGCTGCAATTCCTTGAATTCTTCCGATGAAAGTGAATATCCTTTCCTTAGAAGAGTCCTGGGAAGGTCTGGTCGGGTCTTTCGGTGCAGAAGTATTTCAGGGTAGTCGGGTCTTGGTTCCAGTAACGGCAGGGACCCCCGAAGGCGTTGGTGTAAGGACTTTCTCCAACTGCAAAGGAGAAAAAAGGTTTAGGTTTGATCCTATTGATATATCTTTTCTAGATCCTCAACATTACAGACAATGTATGAGCCATGTAAATCACCTTTTAAAGCGTTTTCTCATTTGGTACTTACTGCCAGCATTGCCGAATCCAGGTTGTCCAATTCCAGGATGTCCAATTCCTACTCCTCCTAATCCAGGATTACCGAAGGTCGGGTAAGCAGAAGCCAAACAGGCGACAAACACCACCATGAGGGTGACCAAAAGGATTGAACGAGCCTGAGGAAATAAAAGGACAGAAACGATTAATTAAGGATCGGACGAAAGCGTAAAGAAAACTCAGAGTATGACTATTTTTCAATGACAATTTTTTAAGATTCCTATAGAATTACAATTATATATTTATAAAAAAATATCAAAGGAGAGAGAGAGAGAGAGAGAGAGAGAGAGAGAGAGAGAGAGAGAGAGAGAGAGAGAGAGAGAGAGAGTTCAGATATTGTCTTACCATGTCTTCTCTTTGTGTGATCTGCAGATGAACTGATACAACTCGTGTTCTCTCTTTGGTTTAAATAGGATTGGGCGATGATTGAGAAATTCCAACTTAAGGAAATACAAGAGGATTTTCCAAGCACTTCCCCGTGAACTTCTTCTTCCCTCCAGGTACTAAAAACACTGATCGCTGTTGTAAAAAACTCGTTCCTCCCGCGCATGTTACGTCACCGAAAATCTTGAGGATTTAATCGCTCTGAATAAC
>NC_090730.1:17788737-17798737 GCF_036898095.1 Palaemon carinicauda
CACCTTCATGTTGTTTGTAGAAGATTCGGATGAGTAGTGATTCTTCTTCTTCTCTTGTGAGGAGTGATTGCTGTCTACTCGAAGCTCAGTCCTTTATATCTCAAACTGCCTCCGGTAAAATTCCCTTCGCCGATGTTACCTTGTGGGAAGTCCAGACCTTTGAACCGGCAGAGCACGTGTTGCAGAGCAAGTGACGCATCTCTCGCACATAGTAACATTGGGAGTTTATGTATGAGATCATTTCCTTTTTATTTAGTATCAAAACGTTTCCATCTTCAAAGATATTCCCAATAGGAATGATAACCAAAACAAACGAAAGAAGTCGATAGAATATTGATCTTGCTGTTGTGAATAATGTCATAATGCACAAAAGACAGTTGCCAAATATTTTTCGATAGGCTGTAAGTAGAAAAAAACGTCAAAATTAAGGTAAATAGATATTAAAATCCGTCATATTTTATCACTAAATTGTCAGCAGCGAAGAGCAAAAAATAATCAAATGAATCATTTCGTGTCTTAATGTTAGTATTTAGTTTTGTTTTGTAATAACGGTATTTGACCATATATTTCCTAACTAAGAAATAGGTAAGTATGATTGGGCAGACCTAAGGTAAACAATCTGTCTGCCTAGTGAATAGGTGATTGAGTAAACACAAAAAATTATTACGCAACTTGGACTCTAGAAAGGAGAGTCTGCTCCAACCTCCAGTAGATGGCTGAGCGTGAAACCCATGACGTCAGAGTAATGACGTCATATCGATGACGTTGAATCTGGTTTCAGTCTCGCACGCCTGATTGGGGAGTCGAGAGCAACCACATTCTCGACTCTAGATATTTCTAAGACGATAAAAAGGGTCTTTTCAGAGAAATATTTCTTTAACGTTTTTCCCAATTTCAGAAGTATGTAGATATGCCTTAACTTATTTTTATTTTTTTTATTTTCCATCACTGTTTTTACTATTTTATATTTTGTTGATTTAAAGGTTGAGTTGGATTATTACATTTATGAAATTGGGGAATATGGGCCAAAGCTGAACATAGGGAGACATTTTAGAGCTTTGATGCGACTGAGAGAAACTCGGCTGTTATCACGAAGTAAAAGTCAGGACGTTTGATAAGAAGAAGAAATATAGAAAGGATGTAGACTTAAAGGCTAAAAATAAAGTTTTCAGAATAATTAATCAGAAAAAAATATTCTATTCTGTATATTTCCTGATCGTATCGGAACTCTTCGCCGCTTAAATTGAACTTATCATATAAAAACAATAATTTTTCCATTCAAAAGAAATTCATGCAGTATCAAATGGACCCCACAATCATTCAAGAAGATTAATCAATAAACTGTATTACTAAATTAAATTAAAGGAAAAGAAATCAAGTGGTGTATCAAAATGCATTTAAAAGGGGCCGGTCGGCTAATGCCATTTTTTAAAGACAGGACTTTGACATTCATACCACTTAATAAGGTGACTTAGGACATCTCCAAATTGCCTAGGATTTTTTGCCTCTAACCTTCGGTTTTGCGACGCCAGGCCGATTTATCCTTAAAAATGAGTGTTTTTTCATGAATAGCTCATCCGAATATTTCTGCTTCAGGTTTCTTTAAAGTATTTGAGAAAATATCATACAATAGTTGTCCTTTGAAAAGCCTTGTAAAATAGGACAGGCTTCTATGCAAAGCACAATGTAAAGTTGCTAGTTACATTGCAAGAGGTAGGCCTACAAGGAGCAGCATCCTGTTTGGGATTTAAAAGTGGATAAGTATTCTTTGCCTCTTTACCAGTTTAAAAGTTTTTTATTCCTTAGTGCTCAATGACAAACATACATATCTAGTATAATATATATATATATATATATATATATATATATATATATATATGTAAATATATATTTATATATACATACATACATATATATATATATATATATATATGTATATATATGTAAATATATATTTATATATACATACATACATACATATATATATATATATATATATATACATATATATATATATACACACACACACACGCACACACATATATATATATATATATATATATATATATATATATATATATATATATATATATGTATATATATGTATGTATACATATGAAGAGAGAGAGAGAGAGAGAGAGAGAGAGAGAGAGAGAGAGAGAGAGAGAGAGAGAGAGAGAGAGAGAGAGAGAGAGAGAGAGAGAGAGAGAGAACACTATAGAATAGCTGAAAATATTTCCCCTGACGTTTATTTGCAAAATGATATACTTCAATACGATTCTCAATTGCTAATAAACAAGAACTTTAGCAGAAAGATGACCAAATTAGAGTATAATTCCTCACAGCAGCTGTTATAATATATACCTTAGATAATGCAAGATCTTGCATTGTGTCACCATCGCTTCTTCTACGGTTGTGTTATGTTTTCTCCACGTAGAAAAAAATACAAATTTCCGCTAGTATTGATTAATATAGTTCTCAACAAACATCCAGAACTACCTGAAATTCCAAATACATTTTCATGTGTTCATGAGAGAAGTAAGACATATTGATAGGCTATATAAAGACAAATATAATTTTAATGTTAATTCCCCACAATACATCGGAATATGCAAAACTTCTGGTGAGAATAAAACAGCGGAAAAACAAAACCTAACCAAAGTCGAAGCCACGGCATCAGCGGCGGCACCTTTTAGCACCATATGAACAGACACCTTTCCCAATGTAGTAAACATAGAATAGTCGATACAAAAAGACGAACTTAAGCCTTTTGTTTTTACATGATCTTTGGTCCTTAGAAAATAGAACTATATTCAAATTCATTGTGATACGTAAGATAATAATAAGTAAAAGTTAATTGATATTAAACAACTTGAAGGCTCATTTAGAACACCTCTGTAGTACTGAAAACGACATAAAGACCTGTTTCTACACTTTCAAACCTCTAACAGCAGGCTCGGTCATTGGTCCTTTATTGGAATAACTACGAACTCTCATTTCATGATGCGCTTTTCATTAAGTTTTTCATCGTCTTACAAGATTTCACAAATTACTTTTTTATAGATGATATCAAGAATCGAAGTAGTTTGCCCACCATGATCGTTAGTGCCAGATGTAATCATTCATTTAGAATATAATTAAGTACTTTGCTAAGATTTTCTTTTATCGATTTACTTAAAAAATATTGTATCTAGACCAATGTACCTAACTTATTTTCTTCTTTTCAAGATAATGCTGGAATTCCTTTTGGATAGAAACCCGAGTTTTCCCGCTCAGTATTCATAGAGAAACACCGGAGATTTCCCTCAAGGGCAAGAAATATCCAGAAAAAATATCTAGTACAGAGATCATTATCACAATTTTCAAAATTCTAGTGTCATACGAGAGAGGAAAACCCCGGTTCTTCAACTTTGAGGTTTCCTCCAGATAATTATTTAGTACCGAATGTCATGGCTGCCACTCTCATGATTCAGCATTTTTCTTTAGCCCACAATAAAGAGAAAATAGCTTTTGAATATTTTTTTGAAAATGGAAGTATTAAAAGCATGATGATAATTAGCTTCATATTAATATGCATTTTTACAACTACGAAAATTTTGGGGTACTGAACGACGCATGACTTGTTCGGCGTCAATGACCTTAAATGTCAAGATGCCAGATAACTCCTAATCAATCAATCAATCAATCACATGACTCGTTCGTGTATGTTAGATTTAAAAGTTACAGCACTCTGATTAACGGAACGAAAGACAATGATTATATCTTTATGATTTAAGCAAATAATTAAAACTGTTTGAAGCGATTGAATATACAACTTTCAAGTGACCTACATGTTTCGGTAACATTAATTGTTTACTTGAAACGAACCTTTTTATCCTCTTACGATGCAAAGCAATAGAGACGTGTTTGTTCTCCATTTCCATTAAATGAAGAATCAATCGAAGGTTATCAATTTGAGATGATTTGCTGGAGGCTAAATCTCTACTTCCGGCTCTAAAACATAAGTTACATATTAGGAGTTACTTGAATGTTTGATTTCTTTACGTGGTTTGTTTGTTGTGGAGAAGACGACATATATGCATCTATTCAGATATATATATATATATATATATATATATATATATATATATATATATATATATATATATGTATATATATATATATATATATATATATATATATATATGTATGCATATGTACTGTATATATATATATATATATATACATATACATATATATATATATATATATATAAATTATATAGGTATGCATATATATAAATATACATATACAAATACATATACATATATATATATATATATATATATATAGTTAAATTAGTAAAGAGTAATTCAAAACGACTTATTTTACAACGTCAAGTAACCTCTTGAAATTGTAAACACAGGTACGATTATGAGTTAATATATTTTCTTCCCTAAGGATAATTTTATGATAGATTTCAAGATCTTTGGACTATAGTTAATTTTTTATTTTACTTCTCCCTTCTGTAGTAATTTCTGTTGTATTAAAACTTTTTTTTTCCATCAAGAAGTTTGGCAAACTCTTGTATCGAACAATAAATGTAGTAATAATACTAAATTTCACATGGCCATTTTTGTCTTTATCCGTGTCAACGTGTGCATTTATGAACTGAAATAGCTTATTCAGTTTTAATTTGCAATAAGTTCAACAAAATCACTTATAGTAAAAACAACATTAAGGAAAAAAATCCAAATTCATGGCCTTTTCATAACAATAAATTTCCCGGCCCGCCATGAACGGGAGATGAGTCACTCGCCCTGCAGGTTCAAAGGGTCCGGACTTCCCGCGATGGAGAAGAGCAGCGTCGACGAAGGGGTGGGATTATACCGAAAGTTGTGGTTAGGTATAAAGGACTGTGCTTCGATAGAACAGTATCCATTCCTCACAAGCCAAAAAGAAAAGTCACAGCTCATCAACTCTGCTACATAAAATATGAAGGTGAGTAAAAGAAGTTTCTTTTATCTTTAAGTACCTATGATATTTAATATCAAAATCTCTTTGACTCTCAAAACCCATTTGACTGAGAAAATCTTATATCATACCAATTTCTGATTTCCTTTTTCCTTTCTTTCCAGGGACTTCAGCTTATTTTCGTCTGCTGTCTGGCAGCTGTTGCCTTTGCAAATGATGGAGGAAATAAACGATTCTTTGGAGGATTAAATCAAGCATTTGGAGGAGGATTTGGAGGTATCAGTGGAGGACATGGTGGTGGCTTTGGAGGAATCAACCAAGGCTTTGGAGGGGGCTTTGGAGGTGGTGCTTCTCAGACGTGCAGACGTTGGTGCCGAACTCCCGAGGGACAGGCCTACTGCTGCGAGAGCAACAACGAGCCTGAAACCCTTCCCTTCGTAAAGCCAGGTCAATGCCCTCCCGTAAGACCTCAGTGCCCACCCGTCAGGAGCTTTGCCCCTCCACAGACATGCTCCAATGACAGCAAGTGCGGAGGCGTCGACAAGTGCTGCTTCGACAGGTGTCTCGAGGAACACGTTTGCAAACCACCTGTTGGATCTGGAGGCTTCGGTGGATTCGGTTTTGGAAGATAAATCCTGACTTTCGTTTTATGGAACATCTTTCGAATCTATACTACAATTCTTTATAATGGATTTATAGAGACCAAAGATACCTGTATTAGATTAATAAATATTTATTTTCAATACATATCAGTGTTTACTACCCTTAAATGTTATTCCCAGGGTCAGCTGAAACTCATAAGAAAGTCGTAACTATAGTGGATTTATAATGAAACTGAAAATAATAATTAAGTTTGATATTGAATTCTATAAGAGGGAAAAAGTATATAATTATTAATATAGATAATTGTTATTTTGGATTCTATTTTGAAAAGAATTTATCTTTATTATTGGTCATCCTGATACAAAGGTTACTTTAAAGAAGTAAAAAGTAAGAGTTTTGAAACTGAAGAATTTTCTATGTTTGGAAAGAGATGGTTTCTCATCATTTTATTTGGTTAAAACAAAGTTAGTAAGAATTTGTTTGAAATTATATTACAAAGTACCTTAAGAACTTAAACCGTCTCGGGTATTTTAAAATGATATCTGAAAATAAGAACATTTTACAAATCGATACATTTCTTCTTAATTTAATGGTAACCAAGTGCTCTCTCTCTCTCTCTCTCTCTCTCTCTCTCTCTCCTTATATATATACATACACACATGCTTATATATATGTTTATATATACATATATATATATATATATATATATACATATATATATATATATATATATGTAAATATATATAAACATATATATATATATATATATATGCTTGTATGTATATGTATATATATATAAAGAGAGAGAGAGAGAGAGAGAGAGAGAGAGAGAGAGAGAGAGCACTTGGTCACCATTAAATTAAGAAGAAATGTATCGATTTGTAAAATATAGTTCTTAATTGAACTATAAAAACTTTAAAAATAATAGGAAGAGAAATAAGATAGAACAGCAGGCCCAGTGTACCCTCAAGCAAGAGAACCCTAGCAAGAAAACTCTACCTCAAGAGAGTGGAAGACCATGGTACAGAGGCTATGACACTACCTAAGACTAAAGAGCAATGACTTGATTTTGAAATGTTTATCTCATAGAAGAGCTGCTTACCATACCTAAAGAGTCCTTTCTACCCTTACCGAGAGAAAAGTAGCTAATGAACAATTACAGTATAGTAATTAACCCCAAGAGGGAAGAAGAATTTTTTGGTAAATTCAGTGTTGTCAAGTGTATGAAGACGGGTAAGAATATGTAAAGAATAGGCCAAACTATTCGGTGTATGTGTAGTCAATGGTAAAATAAGCTGTGACCAGAGAGAAGAATCCAATGTAGTACTGTCTGGCCAGTCAACGGACCCAATAACTCTCTAGCGGTAGTATTTCAACGGGTGGCTGGTGCCTTGGCCAACCTACTACCTACCTAGCTACCTATACATACATATATATATATATATATATATGTATATATATACATATATGTATATATATATATATATATATATATGAAATAAGCATCCCAGATATAATCTAATCATTTATACAGATATACATCAATATGTGTTTCTGATATCGTAAAAAAGATAAATAGGATACCTATCTGAAGTGCATTTAATTCTCCACATTAATGATTGAATATCATAGAGATAAGACTGATGCTTTTATTATGTACCAAGATAACAGTTTTACAAAATTTAATATCCGAGTTATATCCTATTTTATACTTCTTTTGATGCATTAGTTATCTTAGCTAAAGTGAAGTGATTTTACCTATCTCTATCGAAATAAGTGTTATATGTCATTAGTCTTGACATCAAAGCTCAAAACTAAATTTTGAAAATTATTTAAAATTTCAAAGTTTAAAAGTATCCAGAAACGAAGTCAATAAAAGAGAAAAGAGATAAGAGAGATGAAATCTCTTCAGAATTGAGATTACGTTCTTTATGAAAAAATATACTTCCTGGAGTAAGTCCTTTAAGTCACTATAATCTATCCGGTATTAATATTCAGTGACTATTTTCTTTGGATATATTTGAACTTTCCAACACTAATTAAAACGGAAATTTTACTTCCAATCTTTGAAGGAAGCTTTTACTCTATTCTTTTCTTATAAATCTTAAGACAATCTTTCTTCAATTAGTTATATTAAGGACAATTGTTCCAAGGGATTTGATAACGCCGAAAATGGTTATTTGTTTGTAATGAATATCTACTGTATATTTAAAAGAGCAACTTCTGATAATATTTTAAAATAATCCAAGGAATATATTTCTTTTTTACAGGTTTTTATCAAAAGGATAAATTTTCTTCAAGAATATTGTTTTAAATATACTTATCCATATCTTAAATGGGAACAATATTGCTTGGAAGAAAAAAATATTTTCTATTGGTAAAAATATTAAAAAAGCAATAGACATATATGCAGACATACATACTTATGTGTATGTATATACAAATATGCATCTGTCTATATCTGTCTCTGTACATGTATTCGTGTTTATATGCGTATGTGTAGATGTGTATACGTGTATGTATTGATATATGAATGTATGTATATTGATACACATATGAATTGTAAATATATATATATATATATATATATATAATATATATATATATATATATATAAACAAAATATACATATATATATAAATATCTATCTATCTATATATATATATATATATATATATAGGTAGATAGACAGATCTATATAATATCTTTTTATGAATAATAGTAAGCCATATAACATATTCTAGGTGTACCGTTTGGAGAATAAAAAGTATTAAATGAGGTTTTTTACTTTATTAATAAATTAATATTTCAGAATGTTGATACATTTTAACATATTATCTCTCTCTCTCTCTCTCTCTCTCTCTCTCTCTCTCTCTCTCTTTTCAAGGGTTTCTATTTACAGTTTTTAAGAAGCGTCAGGTACTATTCATAGTCAATGTAAATTATTGTTTCTCAAATTTCGTATATAAGAAACATTACAATTAATGGAAAATGGCCTTCGATTTTCTAATATTTTGTTTGAAAAATTAGATCTTTATGAATAATTAAAAATAAAAACAGTGGTAATCGATTGATTGATTAATTTGGAGTTTTCTGTTATCCTGACATCTAAGGTCATTGACGTTGACTGTGGTAGTGGATGATATTCGTAAATATTGAATATAAACTTTGTTCTACAAATTGAATACATTTAGGTTTAGTTAATTCTTCACTGCAATTCATCTAATTCTACCGATGAAAGCGAATATCCTTTCCTTAGAATAGTCCTGAGAGGTCTGGTCGGGTCTTTCGGTGCAGAAGTATTTCAGGGTAGTCGGGTCTTGGTTCCAGTAACGGCAGGGACCCCCGAAGGCGTTGGTGTAAGGACTTCCTCCAACTGCAACAGAGAAAAAAGGTTTAGGTTTGATCCTATTGATATATCTTTTCTAGATCCTCAACATTGCAGATAATGTATGAGCCATGTAAATCACCTTTTAAAGCGTTTTCTCATTTGGTACTTACTGCCTTCATTGCCGAATCCAGGTTGTCCAATTCCAGCATGTCCAATTCCTACTCCTCCTAATCCAGGATTACCGAAGGTCGGGTAAGCAGAAGCCAAGCAGGCGACAAACACCACCATGAGGGTGACCAAAAGGATTGAACGAGCCTGAGGAAATAAAAGGACAGAAACGATTAATTAAGGATCGGAGGAAAGCGTAAAGGGAACCCAGAGTATGATTATTTCTCAATGACAATTTTTCAAGATTCCTATAGAATGACAATTATATGTTTATAAAGAATATTAGAGAGAGAGAGAGAGAGAGAGAGAGAGAGAGAGAGAGAGAGAGAGAGAGAGAGACAGTGTTCAGCTATTGTCTTACCATGTCTTCTCTTTGTGTGATCTGGAGATGAACTGATACAACTCATGTTCTATCTTTGGTTTAAATAGGATTGGGCGATGATTAAGAAATTCCAACTTATGGAAATACAAGAGAATTTTCCAAGCACTTCCCCGCGAACACCGTCTTCCTTCCAGGTACTAAAAAGATTGGTCGCTGTTGTAAAAAACTCGTTCCTCCCGCGCATGTTACGTCACTGGGAATCTTGAGGATTTAGACGCTCTGAATAACCTCTTTAGAATGTGTGGAATTTATTATTTTCTAAGATGCTGCTCTTGTGGATATATTTGAGATTGCTTTCAATTACGTACGAATTAGTATTGTGATTTTATGAATAGGCAAAAAGCCGTATTCTTTGCTTAAGTTATTGTAAAAGTTTAGCTTATACAAAATATTTGCCGTTTTTCCCCGAATAAATGTTTCAGTGGGTAATATGCTAGAATGCAAATATAACGGATAAATGCTATTTTTTTTTAAATGCACACTGTATTCATATTTGATAAGTTATTTTATATTGACAAAAGATTAATGATAATACTCCTAACTAAATTATGATAAACCTAGAC
>NC_090730.1:17803737-17818737 GCF_036898095.1 Palaemon carinicauda
AGTACTTTGTAATGGAAATAAATATTTATTAAGATCAGATATCTTTGGCCTATTTTACTCCATATGAAAAATAACAACAAGATTTATAACGACGATCAATCAAGTAAATATCAGAAATTATCTTCCAAAACCAAATCCTCCGAAGCCTCCAGATCCGACAGGGGGTTTGCAAACGTGTTCCTCGAGACACCTGTCGAAGCAGCACTTGTCGACGCCTCCGCACTTGCTGTCATTGGAGCATGTCTGTGGAGGGGCAAAGCTCCTGACGGGTGGGCACTGGGGTCTTACGGGAGGGCATTGACCTGGCTTGACGAAGGGAAGGGTTTCAGGTTCGTTGTTGCTTTCGCAGCAGTAGGCCTGTCCCTCGGGAGTTCGGCACCAACGTCTGCATGTCTGGGAAGCACCACCTCCAAAGCCCCCTCCAAAGCCAGGGTTGATTCCTCCAAAGCCACCTCCATGTCCTCCTCCAAAGCCACCGCCATGGCCTCCACTGATACCTCCAAAACCACCACCAAATCCTTGATTACCGCCACCGAAACCTTGGTTTAATCCTCCAAAGAATCGTTTATTTCCTCCATTATTTTTATCATTTGCAAAGGCAACAGCTGCCAGACAGGAGACGAATAAAACCTGAAGCCCCTGGAAAAAAGAGAAGAAATTAAAAATTAATATTTGACTTTTGTTTTCAACATCTGGGTGAAACTAATTTACAATGCTATTGTTTACATTGTCTTTCCCTTTCATGAGCGATAAAAGACATATAGAATGAATTGAACTGGCTACTGTAATTCTTCATTACAAAGACTCAAACATATGAATATTCAAGAAAGATCTTCTGAGTCACTTACCTTCATGTTGTTTATAGAAGATTCGGATGAGTAGTGATTCTTCTTCTTCTGTTGTGAGGAGTGATTGCTGTCTACTCGAAGCTCAGTCCTTTATACCTCAAACTGCGTCTGGTAAAATTCCCTTCGCCAATGTTGCGTTGCGGGAAGCCCGGACTCTTTGAACCTGGAAAGTAAGTGACGCATCTCTCGTTCACCGCAGAGTTGGGATGTCTGTTATTACGATTGTTTAATATTTATTGTTTAGTTAGATTTAATTTACCCTTCTCATTATAAGAGACTTAGATGACTCGAAAGTCAACCGAACCTAGAAACACTAGATGAGAAAGTAATATACTTTACAATGCATGATGAGGTAGGAAGGAATTTTGAGAAAAGTTGGCAATTGAAAATGTGTCTTATTTCGAAATTTATCTCTTTCATGTAAGAGTTGTTATGGTTTCCCACATATCATGAATGAAAATATAATAGAACAAAAACTTTAGCTTTTGTGACAGCGATTAGTTCCGAAGAGGGAATAAAAATAATGAAGTATTAGAAGATATGAAATTTTATCAAAATGATAATATCGAAAAAAATATATCAACATAATCATATTCGTGTCTCGACTTGTAGTCATTAGATTTGAAATGCAAAATGAGCGTCTACGAGAAAAATTTTGTATATAAACAACAAGCAGCATTTGTGTGGGGTCCCAAAACCATTAAACATTCAGTGAAAATATTCCAATAACGATAATCATGTAACCTTTGCCCTTCAGAAGGACACCAAGCCACAAGTAACAACAAATAGGTAAGAGTAAATTCAATGACGTCAAGCTGATGACGTCACATCTACGCAGTTAGATTTAGTCTGCATCTTGCACTGTTGTCTGAAGACTGGACAGTAATAATCATTTCTTTACTTGTAACCAAGACCTGTAGGTCTTGCTTTTAACAAAGAAAGTAATGTGGTTTTTGTCTCTTAGAGAGTTAATTTGACTGTTTTCCACCGAATGTAGAAACCCATAGTGAAATTAAATATAAATCTGTTAAATTTTCCTTTTTCAAAGAAAATATTCTCATTTGTTTGAGGTTTAGTGACTCTATTTCTTACCACTTAGAAATGTAAGCAATTGCCTTCATATTCTATTAGGCCTAAACGTACATTCACCTTTAGCACCTAAAGATAATATGTCTGTTAATGATAATTTCTACAGATAAACAAAATGGACTGAACTTCACAGCAATCAGTCATTTGTTCTATATTTTTACGATGAACGAGAACAAAGAATCATGAGCTTCTTAGACAAGTCATGAATTCCGTACCCTACTATTTCCTTTGGCTTTTCTTAGAGTTGGGGAACTGGTTTTTACTTGTCTCTCCTCCGGCCGCTCCCCACCCCCCACTCCGGCAATGTTAAGTAAATGTAACGATAATTTCTATAATCTTCTGGTCACCAGAGAATTTCCCGAACTCGTCAATATTTTTTCTTCACCATTGCTAAAGAATTGTAGATTTGGAAAATTCCATTTCCGACATAAAATCAATTGGAGAAGATTTATGTCCAACAGATGCACTTGATGTTTTATCATTGTTAATGGAAAATACAGTTTGATATCATTAAGTATATTGACATTCTTAATCAAACCACAAAGATTATATCAGGTCGTTTCCTGATGATTTCAGATATTTGTTCGGTGTTATTGACCTTAGATGTCAGGATGGCAGATAACTCCTAATCAATCAATTAATCAATCAGATATTTGCCATATTTTGATAAATCATGATATAAACCAACATTTGAACCGAAAGTATGGAAATAATAAATAAGTTGATATACCATGAGAGACGAGATAAATATTTTGGTGTGAAGAAATAAACGAAACAATTAATATTTTATGTATCATCTGAAAGGTGGTTTCTGATGGAGTCTGCTAAGATATACGTCTTCCAAAGGATCCGAAATATTGTAATTAACACCAAGGAATGTATTTGATAGTAGTAATAGTAGTAGTAGATGAATACTCACGCTTATATATATATATATATATATATATATTTTCTTTCTATATATATATATATATTTGAATTATATATATATATATATATATATGTGTGTGTGTGTGTGTGTGTATATTCATATATATATGTATATACAGTACACACACACACACACACACACACACATATATATATATATATATATAACCACACACACACAACACACACACACACACACATATATATATATATATATACATACATACTCACACACACATATATATATACACACACACTCATATATATACATAAGAATATGTATATATATGTGTATATATATATATATATATATATATAAAACCACACACACACATATATATATAAGTATATATATATATATATATATATACATACATACTCACACACACATATATATATACACACACACGCATATATATACATAAGAATATGTATATATATGTGTATATACATATATATATATATATATATATACATATATATATATATATATATATATACATGTATATGTATCGTGTTTTGAGTAGTTATTTCTTAACTTGTTGAGAGGATTTCATTGCTATGATTAGTAAAGCTGTACTAGTCAGGTACAACTATACTAGGTTGGTTTGCTTTGACATGACTGAACTCTTAGTCCTGCTGTGGACCAGAAACGGCTAAATTTGTTGCTGTTGTTGATGTGCATATATATATATATATATATATATATATATGTATATACATATATATATATATATATATATATATATATATATATATATATATATTTATTTATATATACACACATTTGTATATATATACATGTATGTATGTATGTATGTATGTATGTATATTACTTCAAGCATCTTTGAAGTCATATAATTTGCATATCGTTGAGGAAATCTTATGAAGTACTTTTCTCCCATTGGTAGGGAATTCCAGAATTTAAAGTTTTTAAGAACTAATGAATTTTCTGATCGGCAATGAGTATTTGCGTTGAGCACTGATTCATGAATAATCCCAGTTACATCACTAACAAGTAACACCCAGTTTTGAAATCGTATTAAACAATGTTTATATCCCGATGGAAGTCATTGATAGAAGCGGTTGAATTCTCCTCTTATTTTCACAACAGATTCCTGACAATAAATCCCTTAACTTTTGTCTCAGCTATATGTAAACCCGAGTAAGGAACAGTTGATATATAATATTTTCAGCTCCTGCACACAGAAGATTTGTAAAAATAATATCTGAACTCTCTCTCTCTCTCTCTCTCTCTCTCTCTCTCTCTCTCTCTCTCTCTCTCTCTCTCCGGACATATTTCAGCCCCCTCGTAACTAAAAACTATGATAATTAGTTCTAACATCATAACCATTATTATCTTTCCGGTACCAAAAGTATTTAAATAAAAAAAGAACGTAATCAAAAGAGCGGAGCAATGTCTGTCCTAAGTGGTTGATAGAGGGTAGATATACTCATGACTTATTTCAAATTATATCTGTTGACGTATGCATTTCTTTCCAAACTGAATGAAATTTAATTAATCACAAAGAGCATTTGTAACCAAATGCAAAATGAAAATAATGTTCCAGTTTTTTTAATATCATGTTGCTTGTTGAATAATCTTTTATCATCCTCCTATCATATCTCTGTCGGTTTGCTATTTTCAATTAGTTATGGAGTGATAGATTAAACTGTATTTGGGGATTTTCTTTCTTCCAGAAGCTCAGTTATTTCTTAGCTCAAACAGGGTGATTAATGTTCTAAAATATTGATTAACAACCTCCATTCGATATTTGGTCTACTACAGCAACAATTTTTAAAAAATGTCAAAATCTATTTTAAGTCACAAGAGTTCTTTCATTAAAATGGAAGATGTAAATTCGGAATACTTCTGAACCTTTCCTAAATTTCTGTTTTTAATCACTACTTTTTAATATCCATCTAGAAAAGGATTTTTTTTTTAAAGTTATACAGTACATAAAATATGTCATGAATGGCTATAAGAGGGAGAAATTTAATTGATTTTATAGTTGATTTCTTTCATAAGTTTCTTGGTCAAAATCAATCTTTTAATTGCGTCGGGTAACAAACAGCCCGAGAAGTAGTTTGAGAATGATGTGAAAAAATTCGTTTCATTATAACTGTATATGATAAAGAGTTTTTTAATCCTATGAACATTTTCATTTATACTGAAGAATATATGACAAGATATGTGAACACTTATTTGACACGAGTGTTAATCTTCATCTGACAAAGGATCAGGTTAGGAATAAAATAAGAAGACTTAGTAAAGAAAATAAATATTTATTATTATCAAATATCTTTTATCTCTATTACTCTAAATCATAAATAACAATCAAATTCCTAACGACGATCAATCAGGAGAATATCAGGATTTATCTTCCAAAACCGAATCCTCCGAAGCCTCCAGATCCAACAGGGGGTTTGCAAACGTGTTCCTCGAGACACCTGTCGAAGCAGCACTTGTCGACACCTCCGCACTTGCTGTCATTGGAGCATGTCTGTGGAGGGGCAAAGCTCCTGACGGGTGGGCACTGAGGTCTTACGGGAGGGCATTGACCTGGCTTGACGAAGGGAAGGGTTTCAGGCTCGTTGTTGCTCTCGCAGCAGTAGGCCTGTCCCTCGGGAGTTCGGCACCAACGTCTGCACGTCTGGGAAGCACCTCCTCCAAAGCCCCCTCCAAAGCCTGGGTTGATTCCTCCAGAACCACCTCCATGGCCTCCACCGATTCCTCCAAAACCTCCACCAAATCCTTGGTTCAATCCTCCGACGAAAGCTTGGTTTAATCCTCCAAAGAATCGTTTATTTCCTCCATTATTTTTATCATTTGCAAAGGCAACAGCTGCTAGACAGCAGACGAATAAAAGCTGAAGTCCCTAGAAAGAAAAGAAAGAGAATTGATTAGTATTAATATATGAATTTAATTTTCATCTTTTGAGTGAAACTAATGAACAATGGTTTTGTTTACACTTTCTTTCCCTTTCGTGAGCGTTTAGAGACATATTGAATTGAACTGGCAACTGTAATTCTTCATAAGATAAACCCAAAGATATGATAAACTTCAAGAAAGACCTTTTGGGTCACTTACCTTCATGTTGTTCGTAGCAGATTCGGATGAGTAGTGATTCTTCTTCTTCTGTTGTGAGGAGTGATGTCTGTCTACTCGAAGCTCAGTCCTTTATATCTCAAACTGCCTCCGGTAAAATTCCCTTCGCCGATGTTACCTTGCGGGAAGTCCAGATCTTTGAACCGGCAGAGCACGTGTTGCAGAGCAAGTGACGCATCTCTCGTACATAGTAACATGAGGAGTTTATACATGAGATTATTTCCTTTTTATTAGTATCAAAACGTTTCCATCTTCAAAGATATTCCCAAAAGGAATGATAACCAAAACAAACGAAAGAAGTCGATAAAATATTGATCATGCTGTTGTGAATATTTGATTCTGGTGGGATAAGCATCGAAAAAATACCCAGTTTAACAATATGTCATAATGCACGATGGACAGTAGCCAATTTTTTTTTCGAGAGGCTTTAAGTAGAAACAAACGTCAAAATTAAGGTAAATAGATATTAAAATCCGTCATATTTTATCACTAAATTGTCAGCAGCGAAGAGCAAAAAATAATCAAATGAATCATTTCGTGTCTTTAATGTTAGTATTTAGTTTTGTTTTGTAATAACGGTATTTAACAATATATTTCCTAACTATGAAATAGGTAAGTATGAATGGGCAGACCTAAGGTAAACAATCTGTCTGCCTAGTAAATGGGTGATGGGGTAAACACAAACAATTATTATGCAACTTGGACTCTAGAAAGGAGAGTTTGCTCCAACCGCCAGTAGATGGCTGAGCGTGAAACCCATGACGTCAGAGTAATGACGTCATATCGATGACGTTGAATCTGGTTTCAGTCTCGCACGCCTGATTGGGGAGTCGAGAGCAACTACATTCTCGACTCTAGATATTTCAGAGAAATTATTTTTTAACGTTTTTCCCAATTTCAGAAGAATATAGACATGCCTAAACTTAATTTTTTTTTATTTTCCATCACTGTTTTTACTATTTTATATATTGTTGAATTAAAGGTTGAGTTGGATTACATTTATGAAATTGGGTAATATGGGCCAAAGCTGAACATGGGGAGACATTTTAGTGCTTTGATGCGACTGAGAGAAACTCGGCTGTTATCGCGAAGCAAAAGTCAGGACGTTTGATAAGAAGAAGAAATATATAAAGGATGTAGACTTAAAGGCCAAAAATAGCTTTCAGAATAATTAATCAGAAAAAAATATTCTATTCGCACAACTTTTTTTTCCTGTCCGGTAATACTGGTAATATTGACATGTTTCTGTAAAATTAATTTTTAATACTGATTTATTATCTGTATATTTCCTGATCGTGACGGAACTCTTCGCCGCTTCAACTGAACTTATCATATGAAAAACATTAAATTTTTCATTCAAAAGAAATTCATGCAGTATCATTTGGGCCCAAAAATCATTCAAGAAGATCAATCAATAAACTGTATTACTAAATTAAATTAAAGGAAAAGGAATCAAGTGATGTATTAAAAAGCATTTGAAAGGGGCCATCCGGCTAATGCCATTTTTTAAAGACAGGACTTTGACATTCATACCACTTAATAAGGTGACTTAGGACATCTCCAAACTGCCTAGGATTTTTGCCTCTGACTTTCGGTTTTGCGACGCCAGACTGATTTATCCTTAAAATGAGTGTTTTTTTTTTATGATTAGCTCATCCGAACATTTCTGCTTCAGGTTTCTTTAAAGAATTGGAGAAAATATCACACAATATTTGTCCTTTGAAAAGCCTTGTAGAATAGGACAGGCTTCTATGCAAAGCACAATGTAAAATTACTATTTGCACTGCAAGAGGTAGGCCTACAAGGAGCAACATCCTGTTTGGGATTTAAAAGTGGATAAGTAATCTTTGCCTCTTTACCAGTTTAGAGGTTTTTTTCTAGGTCTCAGTGACAAGAGAGAGAGAGAGAGAGAGAGAGAGAGAGAGAGAGAGAGAGAGAGAGAGAGAGAGAGAGAGAGAGAGAGAGAGAACACTATAGAATAGCTGAGAATATTTCCTCTGACGTTTATATGTAAAGTGATATACTTCAATATGATTCTCAATTGCTAATTAACATGAACTCTAGCGGAACGATAACCAAATTAGAGTATAATTCCTCACAGCAGCTGTTATAATATATTCCTTAGATAATGCAAGATCTTGCATTGTGTCACCATCGCTTCTTCTACGGTTGTGTTATGTTTTCTCCACGTAGAAAAAAATACAAATTTCCGCTAGTATTGATTAATATAGTTCTCAACAAACATCCAGAACTACCTGAAATTCCAAATACATTTTCATGTGTTCATGAGAGAAGTAAGACATATTGATAGGCTATATAAAGACAAATATAATTTTAATGTTAATTCCCCACAATACATCGGAATATGCAAAACTTCTGGTGAGAATAAAACAGCGGAAAAACAAAACCTAACCAAAGTCGAAGCCACGGCATCAGCGGCGGCACCTTTTAGCACCATATGAACAGACACCTTTCCCAATGTAGTAAACATAGAATAGTCGATACAAAAAGACGAACTTAAGCCTTTTGTTTTTACATGATCTTTGGTCCTTAGAAAATAGAAATATGCTCAAATTCATTGTAATACATAAAATAATAATAAGTAAAAGTTAATTGATATTAAACAACTTGAAGGCTCATTTAGAACACCTCTGAAGTACTGAAAACAATATGAAGACCTGTTTCTGCACTTTCAAACCTCTAACAGCAGGCTCGGTCATTGATCCTTTAGGGGAATAACTACAAACTCTCTCTTCATGATGTGCTTTTCACTAAGTTTTTCATCGTCTTACAAGATTTCACAAATTATTTGTTTTTCCTTTAGATGATATCAAGAATCCAAGTAGTTTGCCCACCGTGAGCGGTAATGCCAGATGTAATCATTCATTTAGAATATAATTAAGTATTTTGCTAAGATTTTCTTTCATTGATTTACTTAAAAACTATTGTTTTTAGACCAATGTTCCTAACTTATTTTCTTCTTTTCAAGATAATGCTGGAATTCCTTTTGGATAGAAACTCGAGTTTTCCCGCTCAGTATTCATACAGAAACACCGGAGATTTCCCTCATGGACAGGAAATTTCCAGAAGACAAATCTAGTACAAAGATCATTATCACAATTTTCAAAATTCCAGTGTCATACGAGAGAGGAAAACCCCGGTTCTTCAAGTTCGAGGTTTCCTCCAGATTCATTATTTAGTACCGAATGTCATGGCTGCCACTCTCATGATTCAGCGTTTTTCTTTAGCCCACAATAGAGAGAAAATAGCTTTTAAATATTTTTTTGAGAATGGAAGTATTAAAAGCATGATGATAATTAGCTTCATATTAATATGCATTTTTACAACTACGAAAATTTTGGGGTACTGAACGACGCATGACTTGTTCGGCGTCAATGACCTTAAATGTCAAGATGCCAGATAACTCATGATCAATCAATCAATCACATGATTCGTTCGTATGTGCCAGATTCAAAAGTTACAATATACTCTGATTAACTAAAGGAAAGACAATAATTGAAGCCTTATGATTTGAGCAAATGATGAAAACTGTTTGAAGCGATTGAATATACAACTTTCAAGTGACCTACATGTTTCGGTAACATTAATTGTTTACTTGAAACGAACCTTTTTATCCTCTTACGATGCAAAGCAATAGAGACGTGTTTGTTCTCCATTTCCATTAAACAAAGAATCAATCGAAGGTTAATAATTTGAGATGATTTGCTGGAGGCTAAATCTCTACTTCGGGCTCTAAAACATAAGTTACATATTAGTAGTTAGTTGAATGTTTGATTTCTTTACGTGATTTGTTTATTTGGGAGAAGACTACACATGTGTATCTATTCAGATATATATATATATATATATATTCATATATATATATATATATATATAAAATATGTATATGTACACAGATATATATATATATATATATATATAAATATGTATATATATACATATATATATATATTTATATATATATATATATATATATAAATAGACATATACATATACATATATATATATATATATATATACATATACATACATATATATGTATATATATGTATATATATGTATATATATATATATATATATAGTTGAACTAGTAAAGAGTAATTTAAAACAGCTCATTTTACAATGCCAAGTAACCTCTTGAAATTGTAAACACAGGTACGATTATGAGTTAATATATTTTCTTCCCTAAGGATGATTTTAAAATAGATTTGAAGATATTTGGATTTTAGTTAATTTTCAATTCTACTTTTCCCTTAAGGAGTAATTGCTGTTGTATTAAAACTATTTTTTTTTCATCAAAAAGTTTGGCAAAGTCTTGTATTCGAATAATAAATTGAGTAAAAATTCAAAATTTCACATTGCAATTTTTGTCTTCATCTGTGTCAACTTGTGCCTTTATGAACTGAAATAGCTTATTCGGTTTCAATTTGCAATAAGTTCAACAAAATCGCTTATAATAAAAACAATATTAAGGAAAAAATCCAAATTCATGGCATTTTCATAATATTAAATTTCCCGGCACGCCATGAACGCAAGATGAGTCACTGGCCCTGCAGGCTCAAAGTGGCCGGACTTCCCGCGATGGAGGAGAGCAGCGTCAAAGATGGGGATTATACCGAATGTTGTCATTAGGTATAAAGGACTGTGCTTCGATGGAACAGTATCCATTCTTCACAAGGCAAGAAGAAAAGTCACAGCTCATCAACTCTGCTACATAAAACATGAAGGTGAGTAAAAGAAGTTTCTTTTATATTTGAGTACCTATGATACTTAATATCAATATCTCTTTGACTTTCAAAACCTATTTGATTGAGAAAATCTTATATTATACCAATTTCTGATTTCCTTTTTCCTTCCTTTCCAGGTACTTCAGCTTATTTTCGTCTGCTGTCTGGCAGCTGTTGCCTTTGCAAATGATGGAGGAAATAAACGATTCTTTGGAGGATTAAATCAAGCATTTGGAGGAGGATTTGGAGGTATCAGTGGAGGACATGGAGGTGGCTTTGGAGGAATTAACCCAGGCTTTGGAGGGGGCTTTGGAGGTGGTGCTTCCCAGACATGCAGACGTTGGTGCCGAACTCCCGAGGGACAGTCCTACTGCTGCGAGAGCAACAACGAGCCTGAAACCCTTCCCTTCGTCAAGCCAGGTCAATGCCCTCCCGTAAGACCTCAGTGCCCACCCGTCAGGAGCTTTGCCCCTCCACAGACATGCTCCAATGACAGCAAGTGCGGAGGCGTCGACAAGTGTTGCTTCGACAGGTGTCTTGAGGAACACGTTTGCAAACCCCCTGTAGGATCTGGAGGCTTCGGTGGATTCGGTTTTGGAAGATAAATCCTGACTTTCGTTTTAAGGAACATCTTTCAAATCTATATTACAATTCTTAAATTATGGACTTACAGAGACCAAAGATACCTGAATTAGATTAATAAATATTTATTTTTAATACATATTAGTGTTTACTACCCTTAAAAGTTATTCCCAGGTCAGCTGAAACTCATAAGTAAGTAGTAACTATAGTAGATTTATAGTGAAAGTGAAAAATATAATTAAGTTTGATATTGAATCTTCTAAGAGGGAAAAAAGTATATAATTATTAATATACATAATTCTTATTTTGGATTCTATTTTGAAAAGAATTTATCTTTATTATTGTTCTTCCTGACACAAAGTTTACTTTAAAAAAGTAAAAAGTAAGAGAGTTTTGAAATTGGAGAATTGTCTATGTTTGGAAAGAGATGGTTTCTCATCATTTAATTTGGTTAAAACAAAGTGAGTAAGAATTTGTTTGAAATTCGATTACAAAGTACCGTAAGGACTTATAACGTCTCGGGTATTCTAATTTAATGGTGACCAAGTGCTCTCTCTCTCTCTCTCTCTCTCTCTCTCTCTGTCTGTCTGTCTGTCTGTCTCTCTCTCTCTCTCTCTCTCTCTCTCTCTCTCTTTATTTATATATACATACAGACATGCATATGTATATATATATATATATATATATATAAATATGTTTATATATACATATATATATTCAAAAGTATATAAACATATATATATATATATGCGTGTGTGTATGTATATATATAAAGAGAGAGAGAGAGAGAGAGAGAGAGAGAGAGAGAGAGAGAGAGCACTTGGTCACCATTAGATTAAGAAGAAATGTATCGATTTGTAAAATAGATACATTTCTTCTTAATTGAACTATAAAAACTTTAAAAAATAATAGGAAGAGAAATAAGATAGAACAGCGGGCCCAGTGTACCATCAAGCAAGAGAACTCTAGCAAGAGAACTCTACCTCAAGAGAGTGGAAGACCATGATACAGAGGCTATGTCACTACCTAAGACTAAAGAACAATGACTTGATTTTGATGTGTTCATCTCATAGAAGAGCTGCTTACCATACCTAAAGAGTCCTTTCTACCCTTACCGAGAGAAAAGTAGCTAATGAACAATTACAGTATAGTAATTAACCCCAAGAGGGAAGAAGAATTTTTTGGTAAACTCAGTGTTGTCAAGTGTATGAAGACGGGTGAGAATATGTAAAGAATAGGCCACACTATTCGGTGTATCAGTAGACAGTGGAAAAATAAGCTGTGACCAGAGAGAAGAATCCAATGTAGTACTGTCTGGCCAGTCAAAAGACCCAATAACTCTCTAGTGGTAGTATCTCAACGGGTGGCTGGTGCCTTGGCTAACCTACTACTTACCTACCTACCTATATACATATATATATATATATATATATGAAATAAACACCCCAGATATAATTTAATCATTTATACAGATATTCATCAATATGTGTTTCTGATATCGTAAAAAAGATAAATAGGATACCTATCTAAAGTGCATTCAATTCTCGACATTAATGATTGAATATCATAGAGGTAAGACTGATGCTTGTATTATGTACCAAGATAACAGCTCTAAAAAACTTAATATCCGAGTATATCATATTTTATACTTCTTTTGATGCATTAGTTATCTTAGTTAGAGGGATTTTACCTATCTCTATCGAAATAAGTTTTATATGTCATTAGTCTCGACATCAAAGCTCAAAACTAGATTTGGAAAATTATTTACAATTTCCAAGTATAAAAGCGACCAGAAACGAAGTAAATAAAAGAGAAAAGAGATAAGAGAGATGAAATCTCTTCAGAATTGAGATTACGTTCTTTATGAAAAAAATATACTTCCTGGAATAAGTTCTTTTAGGAAGTAAGTTTTGAAGTCACTATTATCTATCCGGTATTAATATTCAGTGACTATTTTCTTTGGATATATTTGAACTTTCCACCACTAACCAAAACGGAAATTTTACTTCCAATCTTTGAAGGAAGCTTTTACTCTATTCTTTTCTTATAAATCTTAAGACAATCTTTCTTCAATTAGTTATATTAAAGACAATTGTTCCAAGGGATTTGATAACGCTGAAATTTTTTAATTGTTTGTAATGAATATCTACTGTATATTTAAAAGAGCAACTTCTGATAATTTTTGAAAATAATCCACGGAATATATTTCTTTTTACAGGTTTTTATCAAGATGATAAATTTTCTTCAAAAATATTGTATTAAATATACTTATCCATATTTTGAATGGGAACAATATTGTTTGGAAGAAAAAAATAATTTGTATTGGTAAAAATATTAAAAAAGCAATAGACATATGTAGACATACATACATATGTGTATGTATATACAAATATGCATCTATCTATCTATCTCTCTCTACATGTATTCGTGTTTATATGCGTATGTGTAGGTGTATATAAGTGTATGTATTGATATATGAATGCTTGTATATTGATACACATATGAGTTGTAAATATATATATATATATATATATAAACACACAACATATATATAAACACAATATATATATACATATATATATATATATATATATATGTAGATAGACAAATCTATATAATATCTTTTCATAAATACTAGTGAGCCATATAACATATTATAGGTGTACCGTTTGGAGAATAAAAAGAATTAAATGAGGTTTTTTACTTTATTAATAAATTAATATTTCAGAATGTTAATACATTTTGACATATTCTCTCTCTCTCTCTCTCTCTCTCTCTCTCTCTCTCTCTTTCTTTTCAGGGGTTTCTATTTATAGTTCTTAAGAAGCGTCAGGTACTATTCATATTCAATGTAAATTATTGTTTCTCAAATTTCGTATATAAGAAACATTAAAATTAATGGGAAATGGCCTTGCAGTGCTACCATATTTTCGATTTTCTAATGTTCTTTTTGAAAAATTAGATATTTATAAATAATTGAAAAAGATAACAGTGGTGATGGATTGATTGATTGATTTGGAGTTTTATGACATCCTGATATATAAGGTCATTAACGCCACCTGTGATAATGGATGCTATTCGTAAATATTGATTATAAACTTTGTTCTAAAAATTGAATACATTCAGGTTTAGTTAATTCTTCGCTGCAATTCCTTGAATTCTATCGATGAAAGCGAATATCCTTTCCTTAGAAGAGTCCTGGAAAGGTCTGGTCGGGTCTTTCGGTGCAGAAGTATTTCAGGGTAGTCGGGTCTTGGTTCCAGTAACGGCAGGGACCCCCGAAGGCGTTGGTGTAAGGACTTCCTCCAACTGCAAACGAGAAAAAAGGTTTAGGTTTGATCCTATTTTTTTATATTTTCTAGATCCTCAACATTACAGACAATGTATGAGCCATGTAAATCACCTTGTAAAGCGTTTTCTCATATGGTACTTACTGCCAGCATTGCCGAATCCAGGTTGTCCAATTCCAGAATGTCCAATTCCTACTCCTCCTAATCCAGGATTACCGAAGGTCGGGTAAGCAGAAGCCAAGCAGGCGACAAACACCACCATGAGGGTGACCAAAAGGATTGAACGAGCCTGAGGAAACAAATGGACAGAAACGATTAATTAAGGATCGGATGAAAGAGTATAGGGAACTCAGGGTATGATTATTTCTCAATGACAATTTTTCAAGATTCCTATTGAAATGCAA
>NC_090730.1:17823737-17833737 GCF_036898095.1 Palaemon carinicauda
ATATATATATATATATGTATATATATACATGTATATATATATATATATATATATATATATATATATATATGTATATATATATATATATATATATATATATATATATATATATATATATACATGCATATATATGTGTGTGCGCGGTTATGTGTGTTTTATAGTTTTATAGTTGTCCTGATGTTGAGTTGTCCAGGTGTTGAGTTGTCCCAGTGTCGAATTGTCCGTGCGTTAATTCGGCGGTGTTGAGTTGTCCCTTTCCCCTGGTGAGAGGGTGTACCCCGAGAGAGGTGAGAGGGTGTACCCCTAGAGATACACTCGGAAGCCAAACTCTCCCATTAATTGCCGAACCAGCTGGTTGTACTCGTAGTTAGGAAATAGGGTGGGGAAGGGAAGGGATGAATATCTGTGTTTGCTTGTTTGTGTGTGTGTGTTCATATCTATCTAAATATTTTTGACGGTTCGGGTACAAGAGTGAATTAGAGTATTTATCAACAATCTCCAATATAAGTTTGGTCTGCTATAAAATGATGTCAAATAATGGAAATTTTTTGTCCGTTCAACGATTTTGAAATATATCCAAAGTTACAAAAGTTTGGTATCAGATTAGAAGGAAATTCATATCTGCCCCACTTATTCTAAAATTTAGTTTTTTATCGCTTTTTTTTACTCTACATCTAGAAGCTTGAACTGTTTTTGCAGATAATACACCAAGTGTGTCATGCATAGTTAAGGAGGGATATATTTAATATATTTTTTCTTTTCAGAAAATGTGTCTTTAATAGGTTCAAATAGCAACCAACATTAGAACCCGTTTAAAAGGGATTTTTATAATGGATTCCATTATTACTAGACAAAATAAGAAAAAAATAGTTTTAATCTTCCCATATAGACATAGTCATTTATAATTATGTAAGAAGAATGTTAACCGAACTGACAAAGGATAAGACTGTGAACCAAATAAAAATACTTTGTAATGAAAATAAATATTTATTAAGATCAGATATCTTTGGCCTATTTTACTCCATATGAAAAATAACATTAAGATTTATAACGACGATCAATCAAGTAAATATCAGAAATTATCTTCCAAAACCGAATCCTCCGAAGCCTCCAGATCCAACAGGGGGTTTGCAAACATGTTCCTCGAGACACCTGTCGAAGCAGCACTTGTCGACACCTCCGCATTTGCTGTCATTGGAGCATGTCTGTGGAGGGGCAAAGCTCCTGACGGGTGGGCACTGAGGTCTTACGGGAGGGCATTGACCAGGCTTGACGAAGGGAAGGGTTTCAGGCTCGTTGTTGCTCTCGCAGCAGTAGGCCTGTCCCTCGGGAGTTCGGCACCAACGTCTGCATGTCTGGGAAGCACCACCTCCAAGGCCCCCTCCAAATCCTGGGTTGATTCCTCCAAAGCCACCTCCATGTCCTCCTCCAAAGCCACCCCCATGGCCTCCACTGATACCTCCAAAACCACCACCAAATCCTTGATTACCGCCACCGAAACCTTGGTTTAATCCTCCAAAGAATCGTTTATTTCCTCCATTATTTTTATCATTTGCGAAGGCAACTGCTGACAGACAGCAAACGAAAACAAGCTGTAGTCCCTGGAGAAAAAAAGAGGAAATTATAAATCAATATTTTACTTTTATTTTTATTATCTGAGTAAAACTAATAAACAATGATTTTGTTTACACTTTCTTTCCATTTTGTGAGCGTTTAGAGATATATCGAATTGAAGTGGCAACTGTAAGTCTTCATAAGATAAACTCAAAGATATGATAAACTTCAAGAAAGAACTCATGGATTACTCACCTTCATGTTGTTTATAGAAGATTCGGATGAGTAGTGATTCTTCTTCTTCTGTTGTGAGAAGTGATTGCTGTCTACTCGAAGCTCAGTCCTTTATACCTCAAATTGCGTCCGGTAAAATTCCCTTCGCAGATGTTGCGTTGCGGGAAACCCGGACCATTTGAACCTGCAGAGCAAGTGACGCATCTCTCGTTCACAACAGAATTTTGATGTCTGTTATTACGATTGTTTAATATTTATTGTTTAGTTAGATTTAATTTACCCTTCTCATTATAAGAGACTTAGATGACTCGAAAGTCAACCGAACCTAGAAACACTAGATGAGAAAGTAATATACTTTACAATGCATGATGAGGTAGGAAGGAATTTTGAGAAAAGTTGGCAATTGAAAATGTGTCTTATTTCGAAATTTATCTCTTTTATATAAGAGTTGTTATGGTTTCCCACATATCATGAAGGAAAATATAATATAACATGAACTTGAGCTTTTGTGACAGCGATTAGTTCCAAAAAGGAAATAAAAATAATGAAGTATTAGAAGATCTGAAATTCTATCAAAATGATAATATCGAAGAAAAATATATCAGTATAATTATATCTGTGTCTCACCTTCTCGCAAGTAGATTTGAAATGCAATATGAGCGTCTACGAGATAACTTCCTTAAAATTTTGTATATAAACAACAAGTAGTATTTTTGTGGGGTCCCAAAACCAATAAACAATCAGTGAAAATGTTCCAATAACGATAATCATATAACCTATGCCCTTGAGAAGGACACCGAGCCACAAGTACCAACAAATAGGCAAGAGTAAACCCAATGACGTCAAGCTGATGACGTCACATCTACACAGTTAGATCGAGTCTGCATCTTACACTGTTGCCTGAACACTGGAGAGTAACAATCATTTCTTTACTTGTAACCAAGACCTGTAGGTCTTGCTTGTAACAAAGAAAATGATGTGGTTTGCGTCTCTAAGAGAGTTAATTTGACTGTTTTCCACCGAATGTAGAAACCCATACTAAAATTGAATATAAATCTTCAGAAAAAATATTCTCATGTTAGAGGTTTAGTGATTTCATTTCTTACCATTGATAAATGTAACTTGAAATATAAGTCATTGTGTTATTATTCTGTTAGGCCTAAACTTATATTCACCTAAAACACCTAAAGATAATATATCTGTTAATGATAATTTCTACAAAGAAACATAATGGACTGAACTTCACAGGAATTAGTAATTTGTTCTATATTATTAAACAACGAAGGAAAACAAAGAATCCCTAGCTTTCTCAACAAGTTATGAATTCCGTACCCTACTATTTCCTTTGGCTTTTCTTAGAGTTGAGGAACTGGTTTTACGTGTCTGTACTCCACCCTCTCCCCACTCCGGCAATGTTAAGTAAATGTAACGATAATTTCTATAATCGACTGGTCACCAGAGAATTTCCCCTACTCGTCAGTAATTTTTTTTTTACCGTTGCTAAAGAATTGTAGATTTGGAAAATTCCATTTTTCGACATAAATGTAATTGGAGAAGATTTATGTCCAACAGATGCACTTATTGTTTTATCATTGTTAATGGAAAATACAGTTTGATATCATTAAGTATATTGACATTCTTAATCAAATCACAAAGATTATATCAGGTCGTTTCCTGATGATTTCAGATATTTGCTCGGCGTCAATGACCTTGGATGTCAGGATGCCAGATAACTCCTAATCAATCAGTTAATTAATCAGATATTTGTCATATTTTGATAAATCATGATATAAAAAAGAATTTAAAAAGAAAAGTATCGAAAGAAGAAATAATTTGATATTTTATTAGAGATGAGATAAAGAAAATTAGGTGTGAAAAATTACATGAATGATTAGGTCGATAATTTTTTATAATAAACGAAACAATTAGCATTTTATGTGTGATTTAAAAGATGGCTTCCGATAGTCTGCAAAGCTATACGTCTTCAAAAGAATCCGAAATATTGTAATTAACAGCAATGGATGTATTTGATAAATATTAGATGAAAATACACACTATTTTGTATATATGGTATATATATATATATATATATATATATATATATATATATATATATATATATATATATGTAAGCATAAGAATAAATATTCATATATACTGTACAGTATACACATATACAGAATGTTATTTTTCGATTATTAAAATAATTTTATGGCAGCTGATTACTGCCTAAATTGTACACATACATACATACACACGTACACACATATATAAATCCATACATACATACATATATATATATATATATATATATATATATATATATATATATATATATATATATACATATCCCTTTCTGAGTAAGGATCTCTGAACGTGGTGAAGGGGTTTGTGTATTGTCATGATCAGCAAAGCTGTACTAGTCAGGGACAACCATGCTAGGTTGGTTTCCTGTGAGTGATCAGGCAAAAATCTCCCACCATCACTGGCAAGCGTGGTGATGAAAACTGGCCCAAACCAATTCATGAATAAAGACATGTTTGGGGTATCAGTCCTACACTGGACTAAAAACGATTGCATTTGTTGTTGTAATTATAAACAGTATATGTATGTATTTGTGTGTCTGTGAGTGTGTATGTATATGTATATTTCTATATATCTATCTATATACACATGTATATATATATGTCTATATATATGTATATACATATATATATATTTACTGTATATATATATATATATATATATATATATATATATATACATATATATATATATATATATATATATATATATATATATATACATGAGCGTGTATGTATATGTATATATATGTATATATGTATCTATCTATCTATCTATATATATATATATATATATATATATATATATATATATATGTATATATACAATCATATATACATACATATAACTTTAAGCATCTTGGAAATCCTATATCTGAAAATTCAATATCATTTTTCATATTATAAAGGAAAACTTGCCAAGAAAGAATCAATTTTCTGATCAATAATGAGTATTCAAGTTAAGCACTGATTCATGAAGAATCCTAGTTACATCATTAACAAGTAACACCCAATTTTGAAATCGTATTACAAAATGTTTGTATCCCGATTGAAGGTCAACAATGGAAGCGTTTGCATTCCCGTCTACTTTTCACAACAGCTTCTTGACAATAAAGCCATCGGCTGTCTTGTTGGATGCTTTCAAACCTGTGTAAAGAACAGTTGATATATAATATTTCCAGCTCCTTCACACAGAAAATTTGTAAAGATGATATCTGAACTTTTCTCTGTCTGTCTGTCTGTCTCTCTCTCTCTCTCTCTCTCTCTCTCTCTCTCTCTCTCTCTCTCTCTCTCTCTCTCTCTCTCTCTTATATATATATATATATATATATATATATATATATATATATATATATATATATATATATGAATATGTCATCCCTCTCCCAACCAAACACTATAATAATTAAGGCTAGTACTACAACCATTGCTATATTTTTGGTACCAAAGCTATTTTAATCAAGAGAGGACTTTTTTAAAACTTGGTGCAAAGAGCGGAGTATTTTCTGGCCTAAGTGGTTGATAGATGGCATATATACTTATTACTTCGTTCAATATATATCCGTTCATGAATGCGTTTTCTTTTCAAACTGGCTGAAATTCAGTTAATTACAAAGAGAGTTTATATATAAATTCAAAAGATAAATAACATTTCAGTTTTTTTTATCATGTTGCTTGTTAATTATCATACCCTATTTGTTTTGATTTAATAAATTAGTTATGATGTGATGAATTCAGATGACTTTCATACTTTTTGTTTTTAACTTATTTTCTCCTGTTCAAATCTCAGTCATTTCTTAGCTCGAACAGGTTGCCTAATGGTCTTCAATTTCTAAGAACATCATCAGTTAGAAGATTTGTCTTCTACAGCAGCAATTTGAAAATGATTTGAAATAATAGATTGTCGTATTCATGTTCAATTTTACTTTTTTTCTGTTAGAACTGTTTGAAATCTAAGTCACAAAATTTCTTTTGTTAGAATGGAAGATGTGAATTCATACTACTTTTGAACCTTTTCTAAACTTCAGTTTTTTAATCCCTATTGTTTATTATTTATCTGGAATATGAACTTTTACATCAATACATAAAGCGTGTCATGATTAGTTATAAGGAGAAATTTAATTGATTTTATAGTTGATCTCTTTAATAAGTTTCTTGGTCAAAATCGCTCTTTTAATTGCGTCAGGTAACAAACTGCCAAAGAAGCAATTTAAGAGTGATGTGAAAATTTTGTTTCATTATAACTGTGCAAAATAAAGTTTATTTATTCTTTGAAAACTTTTTTATACTAAAATATATGAAAAGATATGTAAACACTTATCTGACACGAGTGTTAATCTTTAACTGACAAAGGATAAGATTAGGAATAAGATAAGAAGACTTAGTAAAGAAAATAAATATTTATTATTATCAAATATCTTTTATCTCTTTTACTCCAGAGGATAAATATTAATCACATTTACAACGACGGACAATCAATGGAAAGTAGAGAATTATCTTCCAAAACCGAATCCTCCGAAGCCTCCAGATCCAACAGGGGGTTTGCAAACGTGTTCCTCGAGACACCTGTCGAAGCAGCACTTGTCGACGCCTCCGCACTTGCTGTCATTGGAGCATGTCTGTGGAGGGGCAAAGCTCCTGACGGGTGGGCACTGAGGTCTTACGGGTGGGCATTGACCTGGCTTGACGAAGGGAAGGGTTTCAGGCTCGTTGTTGCTCTCGCAGCAGTAGGCCTGTCCCTCGGGAGTTCGGCACCAACGTCTGCACGTCTGGGAAGCACCCCCTCCAAAGCCATGGTTGATTCCTCCAAAGCCACCTCCATGTCCTCCTCCAAAGCCACCTCCATGTCCTCCACTGATACCTCCAAATCCTCCTCCAAATGCTTGATTTAATCCTCCAAAGAATCGTTTATTTCCTCCATCATTTGCAAAGGCAACAGCTGCCATACAGAAGACGAAAATAAGCTGAAGTCCCTGAAAAGAAAGGAAAAAGGAAATCAGAAACTGGTGTAATGTAAGATTTTCTCATTCAAATAGATTTTTGAAGTCAAAGAGATATTGCTAATAAGTATTATAGATACTCAAAGATAAAAGAAACTTCTTTTACTCACCTTCATATTTTCTGTAGCAGAGTTGATGACCTGTGATTCTTCTTCTTGCCTTGTGAGGAATGGTTGCTGTTCCATCGAAGCGCAGTCCTTTATACCTAACCACAACATTCGGTATAATCCCCTTCCTCGACGTTGCTCTTGTCCATCGTGGAAAGGCCGGCCACTTTGAACCTGCAGGGCGAGTGACTCATCTCACATTCATGGCGGGCCAGGGGAGTTTTCCATTGTGATGATTCCATGAATTATGAATTTTTTTTTCTTTTTTTTGTTGTTGTTATTTTCATATGAGATTCCGTTGAAAGTATTGGAAATTAAAACAAAGATGCCATTTGAGTAAACGTAGTTTATATTACTTAAAGTGTTGGATTTGGTTATTTTGTTTTGATATTATTATAAGAGATTTTGTTGAATGTATTACAAATTAAAACCAATATGCCATTTGAGTAATTTTAGTTCATATTACTTAAAGAGTTGGATGCCATTGACTCGAATTTCGTCTTATGAAATTGTGCATTATTATATAATGTATATCTCGAACAAGAGAACTTGCTAGATTATTTTCTAAGATGATAGAAAACATGCATTTAGAGCAGTAAAAATTTTATTCAAAAATTTTAAAATTCTAGACATACAGCAATTACTATTGAAGGGGAAAGTAAAATAAAAAAAAATATCAAAAGATTTTAAAATCTATTACAAAATTGTTCACTGGGAAGAGAATTTTGTTTGTTAATAAGGACATTTGTGTCTGCAATCTAAGGCCGTTGCTTGGCAATGTAACACGAGCCTTCATAAATGACTTTTTACTGATTTATTTTACTAAAAAGAAAGATAGAAAGATAAACATGCATAGTCTTATTCAAAATAAACAAACCCCGCACCTATTGACTGGGTAAAGAACTAAACATTCTAGTAATGACTTTTTATATAACGCAAATTACGTCTTAAAGACAGTGGGTGGGTCACCAGCAAATGACCTCGAATGGATGACCTTGGATTGAGTCTGCATCTTCAGAGAATGGAGAGCAAACAAGTATCCCGATAACAACAAAGATCGTTTCAGGTAAACAAATTGTTTGTGTTGTTTACTGATAACCGAAATATGAAGGTTAATTAAAAATGAATATTAAATCACACTCGATCATTCAACTTTTTCTCAGAATTATAAAGCATTGTTCATTTTTCTTTTTTTCTCCGTTGATCAGAGTAATGTAATTTAATAATTACCACATACCAACGCGTCATGCGACACTCATTAATTAATATTCATTGTTGTAAATAATAATTTTATGTTGTTAGGGAAAGTATTCATATTCATTTGTAAATGATTATGAATAGGCTTCTTATTTAAATGAATTTAGATGCCTAAGATCCACAAAACTAGTTTTTCCTGCATTGTGGGTCAAAGAAGAACGCTGAATCATTAGCTTCTTAAACAGTTATGAAATTCGATACTAAATAATTCCTGGGAGAAGTTCGAAATTGAAGAACAGGATTTTCTTATTCGTCTTCTCTCGTCTGTCACTGGAAATGTTGAGAATTTCTTTGTTATGAAGATTTAACTAATTGATACGTCGTCTGGAAATTTCCTGCTCGTGAAGGAAATCTCCAGTGTTGCTACATTGGAACTGAGTGGGAAAACTCGGGGTTTGATTCAAAAGGAATTCAAGTATTATCTTATGAAGCAGGTAATACACTGTTAAAAAACCCGCATTTTAATTGGAAATTCACCGTAAAAATATAATGGTCTTAGCCGTATTTCGGTAAAATACCAGCGACCGTAATTTTACCTTATTTCTTTATTAAATTTTACAGGTTGGTGACCGTAATATAACTCCTTTAGGTTCATATATCCATTTTTAAAACGGTAAAAATCCTGGGATAAATGTTTCCACACATTTACCATTTTTTAATTCAGATTTCTAACAGTGTAGGTTAGGATGATTAATGAAAAAAACTGAATTGGTAACCTAAATGAATCAAAGAAAATTCAAGTAACGTACTTTAACATTTTTCCAATGAATGGCCACATCGAACACTAATGGTAATGTGAGGCAAGCAAATTGCATTTTTGATATTTTCTAAGTAAAGAAAATAATTCGCAAAATTTTATTTTGCAATGGAAGAATAGTATACCATAAGACGACAGATCATCAAAGAGACTCAGTTTCCAGCAACCTGTTAGAGGTTTGAAAGTGGAGAAACCGGTCTCTGTATCGTTGTATCTAAAGTGTGCTTCCTTCAAGGAAAAATGAACTATAAGTGTTCACGCTCGGACACAATACGTTGTGGCAAAGAGCTCTTCTCAGTGGCCACCATTGAATGATTTAACTATAGTGCTTCAGAAATATTCTAAATGAACTCTCAAGAGAACGAGAAAGACGAAAAGAGCAGTGTGTTTTTAGTACTAAACTTGCTTAATATTACTCATCAACTTTTCCTTTTCATTATTTCTGTGTATCTTAACAAGATTGAATTTAGTTTTAATTTCTCACAAGCAAAGATCATGTAATAATAAGAGGCTTAAGATCGTCTTTTTGTATTGTGTATTCTCTGAGACCACAAAAGGTGAAAGTTCATGTAATGTCAAAAGGTGCCGTTGCTGTTGCCATGACTTCGACTACGGGCAAGTTGTGTTTTTCTTTTGTAGTTTATTTTCATCTGAATAAGATTTTATCTCGTGTGGGTGATTTACATGGATACATATTTGCCTTCAGATAGTTTAGCAATATATACCTTGGTTCATCTTTGTGGAATACAATAAAATGTAGTTAGGAATTTATGCTGACAGAAATATATTTTCCACTACGTGTACCTCATGACACTGGTCGCAAATAGAATGCAGTTGGGATTTCATGTAGTTAGGAATTAATATCGACGAAAAGATATTTTCCACAACATGTACCTCATGACATGACGATGGTCTCAAACGAAATCGAAAACTTTTGTAGGATAGCGATGGTCATTGGTGGTAAAATTTGACTTTTTTTCTTCTTTATAGTTATCATATTGTTAAACC
>NC_090730.1:17836237-17838737 GCF_036898095.1 Palaemon carinicauda
AATAATTTGATAGTTTATTTTCGTTTGATTTAATTCAGTAGCATATAATATACGATCTTCTTGAAGTAATGTTGGGTCCATGTAATGTAAGTTTAATTTTTCTTTGATAAGATATTCACATTTCCATATAAAGGGCGAAAATCTAAGTTACTTATATAAAATATACAGACATTAAATAAGTAATAGAAATCAGTGTTACAAAAAGATTTGATATGGACAGTGATATTGGAGAGCCGACAACAAAAAGATGTTCTGCAAATGATATATTGTTAGATAGATAGATAGATAGCGTATGTATGTATGTATGTATGTATGTATGTATGTACAGTGCTTATATGTATATACAGTACCTATATGTATATTTACTTTTCCCGATTTCCCGAATAGTTTTCTTAATTTACTTTTTAGCCATTCAGTGTACCGTCTTTTTTTTTTTATTTATTTTTTTTTTTTGCTGTCCAACATAACGGCTTTTACTTCATACTGTTTCATCAGTGTTTTCTCTCAGGTAGGTCAAAGCACTGAATGGTCTCCTCTTCTCCACCAGTGGACCATAATGGCCAATTTCATAGGCATAATCCAATCCAAGCTTAAAGAAGCTACAAAAAAAAAAAAAGATGGAAATAGACAATTTTTCAATCAATGCGTCTGTATTTGGTACCGCAATTGGGAAAAACAGTCAAAAAGGATTTTTGTGAAACGACTCATCTTATTGTCTTGAAGATGTGATGATTCAAGGATGCAGTTGTCCAATGTTGTCCAATGAGCCACGCGAGACTAAAGCACAACTCAAGGTCATCGATTGAACATTATCAGACTGACGTCACGGGATCCTTGCTCAGCCATCTGGTGGCAGTTGTGGCAGACTCTCCTCTCTAGGGCACAAGTTACATGATTATTATCAGTGGATTGTTTACCTCATTACTCATTCATGCAATAGGAAGTTTGTCTGTTGTCTTGGGTATACCCACGCGTGCTTACTTATTTCATAATTACGAAATATATTTTCAAAATAATTTTTCTTTGCCACTGGTAATTAGTGATAAAATGTTAGAGACTGATACGTTAGCCTTTCTTTGAAATTAATCGTTCATTGATTAAATGGAGACTTCAAAATCTATATTATTTATCAATATTTTCAATAACTTTAAATTGGTTTCTTCTTGCAGCCAAATGAAAAAATAGGGTAACTCTAACAGACATATTAAGCAAAAGGATAAATACATATGTCAGTTCTCTATTGTTTTTCCACCAGAATTGAATATTCAAAGCAGCACGATTAATGTTGTCTTAACTTCTTTCCTCAACTATATTTATCATTATTATCAAAAAATTTTTTTTAGAAAGGTTAACGTTCTGATACTAGTAAAAAGGAAGTAAACTTGCATGTGTACTCCCCAGGTTATTATGAACGGGGGATGCGTCACTCACTCTGCAGGCAGGCAGGCTTAAAGGTCCGGACTTCCCGCAACGGGTGACTGCAATATCGACGCGGGGGATTTTACCGGACGCAGTTTCAGATATAAAGGACTGAGCTTCGAGTAGACAGCAATCACTCCTCACAACAGAAGAAGAAGAATCACTACTCATCTAAATCTGCTAAAAGCAATATGAAGGTAAGAGACCCAAAAGATATCTTGAATGTTTTTTTATAGGTTTGAGCTTCTGTTACAATGTATATGAATTTTCTGTTCAGCTCATTCTTTATTTCATCGAATACTGAAGAAGTTGATAAAAAGTAAATTATAACCACGAATCTTAATTTAAATTAGATAAATAAAAGAAAAGTCAATAAATATCTTATCAAGTTCTGTCTCCTTTCTTTCCAGGGACTTCAAGTTTTATTCGTGTGCTGTCTGGCAGCTGTTGCCTTCGCAAATGATAAAAGTAATGGAGGAAATAAACGATTCTTTGGAGGATTAATCCAAGGTTTCGGCGGAGGATTGAACCAAGGATTTGGTGGTGTAAACTCAGGATTTGGAGGTATAAGTGGGGGACATGGGGGTGGTTTTGGAGGAATCAACCCTGGCTTTGGAGGGGGCTTTGGAGGCGGTGCTTCCCAGACATGCAGACGTTGGTGCCGAACTCCCGAGGGACAGGCCTACTGCTGCGAGAGCAACAACGAGCCTGAAACCCTTCCCTTCGTCAAGCCAGGTCAATGCCCTCCCGTAAGACCTCAGTGCCCACCCGTCAGGAGCTTTGCCCCTCCACAGACATGCTCCAATGATAGCAAGTGCGGAGGCGTCGACAAGTGCTGCTTCGACAGGTGTCTCGAAGAACACGTGTGCAAACCCCCTGTTGGATCTGGAGGCTTCGGAGGATTCGGGTTTGGAAGATAAATCTTGGCTTTCGTTTTAAGGAACATCTTTTAAATCTATACCTGAATTAGGTACCTGAATTAGATTAATAAATATTTATTTTCAATACATATAAGCGTTTGCTACCCTTAAATAAATTCATAGGAAGTAGTAACTAGATTCATAGCAAATCTGAAAAATAT
>NC_090730.1:17851237-17866237 GCF_036898095.1 Palaemon carinicauda
TCACCTTTAGCACCTAAAGATAATATGTCTGTTAATGATAATTTCTACAGATAAACAAAATGGACTGAACTTCACAGCAATCAGTCATTTGTTCTATATTTTTACGAAGAACGAGAACAAAGAATCATGAGCTTCTTAGACAAGGCATGAATTCCGTACCCTACTATTTCCTTTGGCTTTTCTTAGAGTTTAGGAACTGGTTTTACTCGTCTGTCCTCCGGCCGCTCCCCCCCCCCCCCCCCCGCCTCCACTCCGGCAATGTTAAGTAAATGTAACGATAATTTCTATAATCGACTGGTCAGCAGAGATTTTCCCGCACTCGTCATTATTTTTTCTTCACCGTTGCTAAAGAATTGTAGATTTGGAAAATTCCAGTTTCGACATAAAAGTAATTGGAGAAGATTTATGTCCAACTGATGCACTTGATGTTTTATCATTGTTAATGGAAAATACAGTTTGATATCATTAAGTATATTGACATTCTTAATCAAATCACAAAGATTATATCAGGTCGTTTCCTGATGATTTCAGATATTTGCTCGGCGTCAATGACCTTAGATGTCAGGATGCTAGATAACTCCTAATCAATCAGTTAATTAATCAGATATTTGCCATATTTTGATAAATCATGATATAAAACAAGAATTTGAACCGAAAGTATGGAAAGAATTAATAAGTTGATATACCACGAGAGACGATAAAAAAATTTCGATGTGAAGAAATACATGAATGAATAAGTCGATGATTTGTTCCAATAAACGAAACAATTAATATTTTATGTATCATCTGAAAGGTGGTTTCTGATGGAGTCTGCTAAGAAATATGTCTTTCAAAGGATCCAAAATATTGTAATTAACACCAAGGAATGTATTTGATAGTAGTAATAGTAGTAGTAGATAAATATTCACGCTTATATATATATATATATATATATATATATATATATATATATATATATATATATATATATATATATATATATGTGTGTGTGTGTGTGTGTGTGTGTGTGTATATATTCATATATATATATGTATATACAGTACACACACATATATATACACAAGCCTACGCATGTATATATATATATATATATATATATATATATATATATATATATATATATATATTCAAGAATATGTATATATACACATATAAACATATATATGTATATATACACACACACACACACATATATATATATATATATATACATACATATGTATCACGTTTTGAGTAGTTATTTCTTAACTAGGAGAGGGGATTTGTAAATTGCCACGATTAGCAAAGCTGTACTAGTAGGGGACAAACATACAGGTTGGTTTGCTTTGACATGCCTGAACTCTTAGTCCTGCTGTGGACCAGAAACGGCCAAATTTGTTGCTGTTGTTTTATATATATATATATATATATATATATATATATATACACATACATATATATGTATATATATATATATCTGTATATACATATATATATTTATGTATATATACATATATGTATGTATGTATGTATGTATGTATGTATGTATATTACTTTAAGCATCTTTGAAGTCATATATTTTGCATATCGTTGAGGAAATCTTACGAAGTACTTTTCTCCTATTGGTGGGGAATTACAGAATTTAAAGTTTTTAAGAACTAATGAATTTTTTTGATCGGCAATGAGTATTTGCGTTGAGCACTGATTCATGAATAATCCCTGTTACATCAATAACATGTAACACCCAGTTTTGAAATCGTATTAAACAATGTTTATATCCCGATGGAAGTCATTGATAGAAGCGGTTGAATTCTCGTCTTATTTTCACAACAGATTCCTGAATATAAATCCCTCGACTTTTGTCTCAACTATATTCAAACCTGAGCAAGGAACAGTTGATATATAATATTTTCAGCTCCTGCACAGAGAAGATTTGTAAAAATAATATCTGAACTTCTCTCTCTCTCTCTCTCTCTCTCTCTGGACATATTCTAGGCCCCTCGTAACTAAAAACTATGATAATTAGTTCTAACATCATAACCATTATTATCTTTCCGGTACCAAAAGTATTTAAATAAAAAAAAGAACTTAATCAAAAGAGTGGAGTAATGTGTCTTAAGTGGTTGATAAAGGGTAGATAGACTCATGACTTATTTCAACTTATATCTGTTGACGTATGCATTTCTTTCTAAACTGATTGAAATTTAATTAATCACAAAGAGCATTTGTAACCAAATGCAAAATGGAAATAATGTTCCAGTTTTTATAGTATCATGTTGCTTGTTGAATAATCTTTTATTTTCCTCCTATCATATCTCTGTCGTTTTGCTATTTTTAATTAGTTATGGAGTGATAGATTAAACTGTATTTGGGGATTTTCTTTCTTCCAGAAGCTCAGTTATTTCTTAGCTCGAACAGGTCTACTACAGCAACAATTTTAAAAAATGTCAAAATCCATTTTAAGTCACAAGAGTTCTTTCATTAGAATGGAAGATGTAAACTCGGAATACTTCTGAACCTTTCCTGAATTTCCGTTTTTAATCACTACTTTTTAATATCGATCTGGAATAGGATTTTTTTTACAATTATACAGTACATAAAATATGTCATGAATGGTTATGAGAGGGCGAAATTCAATTGATTTTATAGTTGATTTCTTTCATAAGTTTCTTGGCCAAAATCAATCTTTTAATTGCGTCGGGTAACAAACAGCCAGAGAAGTAGTTTGAGAATGATGTGAAAAATTCGTTTTATTATAACTGTACATAATAAAGATTCTTTAAATTCTATGAACATTTTCATTTATAATAAAGAATATATAACACTTATTTGACACAAGTGTTAATCTTCATCTGACAAAGGATCAGGTTGGGAATAAAATAGGAAGACTTAGTAAAGAAAATAAATATTTATTATTATAAAATATCTTTTATCTCTATTACTCTAAATCATAAATAACAATCAAATTTATAACGACGATCAATCAGGAGAATATCAGAATTTATCTTCCAAAACCGAATCCACCGAAGCCTCCAGATCCAACAGGGGGTTTGCACACGTGTTCCTCGAGACACCTGTCGAAGCAGCACTTGTCGACGCCTCCGCACTTGCTGTCATTGGAACATGTCTGTGGAGGGGCAAAGCTCCTGACGGGTGGGCACTGAGGCCTTACGGGAGGGCATTGACCTGGCTTGACGAAGGGAAGGGTTTCAGGCTCGTTGTTGCTCTCGCAGCAGTAGGCCTGTCCCTCGGGAGTTCGGCACCAACGTCTGCATGTCTGAGAAGCACCGCCTCCAAAGCCTTGGTTAATACCTCCAAAGCCACTTCCATGACCTCCTCCAAAGCCACTGCCATGGCCTCCACTGATACCTCCAAAACCACCACCAAATCCTTGATTACCGCCACCGAAACCTTGGTTTAATCCTCCAAAGAATCGTTTATTTCCTCCATTATTTTTATCATTTGCGAAGGCAACAGCTGCCAGACAGCAGACGTATAAAAGCTGAAGTCCCTGGAAAGAAAAGAAAGAGAAATGATTAATATTAATATATGATTTTAATTTTCATCTTCTGAGTGAAACTAATGAACAATGATTTAATTTACACTTTCTTTCCCTTTTGTGAGCGTCCAAAGACACATAGAATGAATTGAACTGGCTACTGTAATTCTCCATTACAGAGACTCAAGCATCTGAAAATCTTAAAGAAAGACCTTTTGGGTCACTCACCTTCATGTTGTTCGTAGCAGATTCGGATGAGTAGTGATTCTTCTTCTTCTGTTGTGAGGAGTGATTGCTGTCTACCCGAAGCTCAGTCCTTTATATCTCAAACTGCGCCCGGTAAAATTCCCTTCGCCGATGTTACCTTGCGGGAAGTCCAGACCTTTGAACCGGCAGAGCACGTGTTGCAGAGCAAGTGACGCATCTCTCGTACATAGTAACATGGGGAGTTTTTTCATGAGATTATTTCCTTTTTATTAGTATCAAAACGTTTCCATCTTCAAAGATATTCCCAATAGGAATGATAACCAAAACAAACGAAAGAAGTCGATAAAATATTGATCATGCTGTTGTGAATATTTGATTCTGGTGGGATAAGTATCGAAAAAATACCAAGTTTAACAATATGTCATAATGCACAATGGACAGTTGCCAATTTTTTTTTCGATAGGATGTAACTAGAAACAAACGTCAAAATTAAGGTAAATGGATATTAAAATCCGGCATATTTCATCACTAGATTGTCAACAGCGAAGAGCGCAAAAAATAATCAAATGAATCATTTCGTGTTTTTAATGTTAGTATTTAGTTTTTTTTTGTAATAACGGTATTTGACAATATATTTCCTAACTATGAAATAGGTAAGTATGAATGGGTGGTATACCTAAGGTAAACAATCTGTCTGCCTAGTAAATGGGTGATGAGGTAAACACAAAAAATTATTATGCAACTTGGACTCTAGAAAGGAGAGTCTACTCCAACCACCAGTAGATGGCTGAGCGTGAAACCCATGACGTCAGAGTAATGACGTCATATCGATGACGTTGAATCTGGTTTCAGTCTCGCACGCCTGATTGGGGAGTCGAGAGCAATTACATTCTCGACTAATGATATTTCTAAGACGATAAAAAGGATCTTTTCAGAGAAATATTTTCTTAACGTTTTTCCCAATTTCTGAAGAATATAGACTTGCCAACCTAATTTTATTTTTATTTTCCATCACTGTTTTTACTATTTTATATTTTTTTGAATTAAAGGTTGAGTTTGATTACATTTATGAAATTGGGTAATATGGGCCAAAGCTGAACATGGGGAGACTTTTTAGTGCTTTGATGCGACTGAGAGAAACTCGGCTGTTATCACGAAGTAAAAGTCAGGACGTTTGATAAAAAGAAGAAATATAGAAAGGATGTAGACTGAAAGGCCAAAAATAGCTTTTAGAATAATTAATCAGAAAAAAATATTCTATTCGCAGAACTTTTTTTTTCCTGTCCGGTAATACTGGTAATATTGACATGTTTCTGTAAAATTAATTTTTAATACTAATTTATTATCTATATATTTATGTTTCTGTAAAATTAATTTTCAATACTGATTTATTATCTACATATTTATGTTTCTGTAAAATTAATTTTTAATACTGATTTATTATCTGTATATTTCCTGATCGTGTCGGAACTCTTCGCCGCTTCAACTGAACTTATCATATAAAAAACACTAATTTTTTCATTCAAAAGAAATTCATGCAATATCATATTGACCCAAAAATCATTCAAGAAGATCAATCAATAAACTGTATTACTAAATTAAATCAAAGGAAAAGAAATCAAGTGGTGTATCAAAATGCATTTTAAAGGGGCCAGCCGGCTAATGCCATTATTTAAAGACAGGACTTTGACATTCATACCACTTAATAAGGTGACTTAGAACATCTCCAAACTGCCTAGGATTTTTGCCTCTGACCTTCGGTTTTGCGACGCCAGGCCGATTTATCCTTAAAATGAGTGTTTTTTTTTTTATGATTAGCTCATCCAAACATTTCTGCTTCAGATTTCTTTAAAGAATTTGAGAAAATATCACACAATATTTGTCCTTTGAAAAGCCTTGTAAAATAGGAAAGGCTTCTATGCAAAGCACAATGTAAAGTTACTAGTTACATTGCAAGAGGTAGGCCTACAAGGAGCAACATCCTGTTTGGGATTTAAAAGTGGATAAGTAATCTTTGCCTCTTTACCAGTTTAGAGGTTTTTTTTCTAGTTCTCAGTGACAGAGAGAGAGAGAGAGAGAGAGAGAGAGAGAGAGAGAGAGAGAGAGAGAGAGAGAGAGAGAGAGAGAGAGAGAGAGAGAACACTATAGGATAGCTGAGAATATTTCCTCTGACGTTTATATATAAAGTGATATACTTCAATACGATTCTCAATTGCTAATAAACAAGAACTCTAGCAGAAAGATAACCAAATTCAAGTATAATTCCTCACAGCAGCTGTTATAATGTATACCTTAGATAATGCAAGATCTTGCATTGTGTCACCATCGCTTCTTCTACGGTTGTGTTTTGTTTTCTCCACGCAGAAAAAAAATACAAATTTCAGCTAGTATTGATTTACATAGTTCTCAACAAACATCCAGAACTACCTGAAATTCCAAATACATTTTCATGTGTTCATGAGAGAAGTAGCAAGACATATTGATAGGCTATATAAAGACAAATATAATTTTATTGTTAATTCACCACAATACATCGGAATATGTAAAACTTCTGGTGAGAATAAAACAGCGGAAAAACAAAACCTAACCAAAGTCGAAGCCACGGCATCAGCGGCGGCACCTTTTGGCACTATATGAACTTACACCTTTCCCAATGTGGTAAACATAGAATAGTCGATACAAAAAGACGAACTTAAGCCTTTTGTTTTTACATGATCTTTGGTTCTTAGAAAATAGAACTATATTCAAATTCATTGTAATACATAAAATAATAATAAGTAAAAGTTAATTGATATTAAACAACTTGAAGGCTCATTTAGAACTCCTCTGAAGTACTGAAAACGATATGAAGACCTGTTTCTCCGCTTTCAAACCTCTAACAGCAGGCTCGGTCATTGGTCCTTTAGGGGAATAACTACGAACTCTCTCTTTATGATGTGCTTTTTACTAAGTTTTTCATCGTCTTACAAGATTTCAAAAATTACTTTTTTATAGATGATATCAAGAATCCAAGTAGTTTGCCCATCGTGAGCGTTATTGCCAGATGTAATAATTCATTTAGAATATTATAAAGTACTTTGCTAAGATTTTCTTTCATCGATTTACTTAAAAAATATTGTTTCTAGACTAATGTTCCTAACTTATTTTCTTCTTTATAAGGTAATGCTGGAATTCCTTTGGATAGAAACCCGAGTTTTCCCGCTGAGTATTCATACAGAAACAACAAAGATTTCCCTCAAGGGCAGGAAATTTCCAGAAGACATATCTAGTACAACTTTCAACATTCCAGTGTCAGACAAGAGAGGAAAACCCCCGGTTCTTCAAGTTCGAGGTTTCCTCCAGATAATTATTTAGTACCGAATGTCATGGCTGCCACTCTCATGATTCAGCATTTTTCTTTAGCCCACAATAAAGAGAAAATAGCTTTTAAATATTTTTTTGAGAATTGAAGTATTAAAAGTATAATGATGAATAACTTTGCATTAACATGAACGCTTTAGCAACCAAAAAAATATGCATTTTTAAAACTACGGAAATTTTGGGGTGCTGAGCGTCGCATGACTCGTTCGGCGTCAATGACCTTAGATATCAAGATGCCAGATAACTCCTAATCACAATCAATCAATCAATCACATGACTCGTTCGTGTGTGGTAGATTCAAAAGTTATAGTACTCTGATTAACGGAACGAAAGACAATAATTATAGCTTTATGATTTAAGCAAATGATGAAAATTGTTTGAAGCGATTGAATATACAACTTTCAAGTGACCTACATGTTTCGGTAACATTAATTGTTTACTTGAAACGAACATTTTATCCTCTTACGATGCAAAGCAAGGATGATGTGTTTGTTCTCCATTTCCATTAAATGAAGAATCAATCGAAGGTTATTATTTGAGATGATTTGCTGGAGGCTAAATCTCTACTTCGGGCTCTAAAACATAAGTTACATATTAGGAGTTACTTGAATGTTTGATTTCTTTATGTGGTTTGTTTATTTCGGAGAAGACTACGCATGTGCATCTATTCAGATATTATATATATATATATATATATATATATATATAATATATATATATATATATATATATATATATATATATGTATGGATGCATATATACTGTATATATATGTATATAAATATGTATATATACACACACAATTATGTAAATATACATATACATATACATATATAAATATGTATACATATATACATATATATATATGCATATATATGTATGTATATATATATAAATAGACATATACATATACATATTCATATACATACATATATGTATGCATATATATGTATATATATGCATACATATATATATATATATATATATATATATATATATATATATATATATATATATATATATATATATATAGTTGAACTAGTAAAGAGTAATTTAAAATAGCTTATTTTACAATGCCAAGTAACCTCTTGAAATTGTAAACACAGGTACAATTATGAGTTAATATATTTTCTTCCCTAAGGATGATTCTATAATAGATTTGAAGATATTTGGATTTTAGTTAATTTTCTATTCTACTTTTCCCTTAAGGTGTAATTGCTGTTGTATTAAAACTATTTTTTTTCATCAAAAAGTTTGGCAAACTCTTGTATTCGAATAATAAATTGAGCAATAATACAAAATTTCTCATAGCAATTTTTGTCTTTATCCGTGTCAACTTGTGCATTTATGAACTGGAATAGCTTATTCGGTTTCAATTTGCAATAAGTTCAAAAAAATCGCTTATATTAAAAACAATATTAAGGAAAAAATCCAAATTCATGGCATTTTCATAATAATAAATTTCCCGGCCCGCCACGAACGCGAGATGAGTCACTCGCCCTGCAGGCTCAAAGTGGCCGGACTTCCCGTGATGGAAGAGAGCAGCATCGAAGATGGGGATTATACCGAATGTTGTCATTAGGTATAAAGGACTGTGCTTCGATGGAACAGCAACCATTCCTCACAAGGCAAGAAGAAGAATCACAGCTCATCAACTCTGCTACGGAAAATATGAAGGTGAGAAAAAGAAGTTTCTTTTATCTTTGAGTATCTATGATACTTAATATCAATATCTCTTTGACTTTCAAAACCTATTTGAATGAGAAAATCTTATATTAGACCAGTTTTTAATTTCCTTTTTCCTTTCTTTTCAGGGACTTCAGCTTATTTTCGTCTGCTGTCTGGCAGCTGTTGCCTTTGCAAATGATGGAGGAAATAAACGATTCTTTGGAGGATTAAACCAAGCATTTGGAGGAGGATTTGGAGGTATCAGTGGAGGACATGGGGGTGGCTTTGGAGGAGGACATGGAGGTGGCTTTGGAGGAATCAACCCTGGCTTTGGAGGTGGTGCTTCCCAGACATGCAGACGTTGGTGCCGAACTCCCGAGGGACAGGCCTACTGCTGCGAGAGCAACAACGAGCCTGAAACACTTCCCTTCGTTAAGCCAGGTCAATGCCCTCCCGTAAGACCTCAGTGCCCACCCGTCAGGAGCTTTGCCCCTCCACAGACATGCTCCAATGACAGCAAGTGCGGAGGGGTCGACAAGTGCTGCTTCGACAGGTGTCTCGAGGAACACGTTTGCAAACCCCCTGTTGGATCTGGAGGCTTCGGTGGATTCGGTTTTGGAAGATAAATCTTGACCTTCTCTTGATTGATCGTCGTTATGAATTCGATTGTTATTTATAATTTGGAGTTATAGGTGTAAAAATATTTCAAAATAATAAATATTTATTTTCTTTACTAAGTAATTTTATCTCATTCATACTGACACCATTAAAGAAGCAATTTATGGTAAGAGACTGACCTCTCTTGAAAAAGAAACTTATTGGAAATGAAAATTATATTACCAATTACATCACTCACTTCATAACTGAGCCTAACCTGCTCTGTATATAGCTGTGAAAAAGCTCCATATTCTAGATAAATATCAACAAGTAGTAATTACCAACGGAACTTCAGAAGAAGTTGAGAAGTAATTTAAATTTCCATATTCCACTCTAATAAAGAAGTTGTTTATAAAGACACATTTCAAACACTTTTAACAGATAAGTGAAATTGAACATGAATGTGGTGACCAATTATTTCACATAATCTTTCAATTGCTACTTTAGTAGACCAAAATTCTAATGGAGCTTGATAAAGAAATACATACATGAACAGATATAAAATGAACGAAGTAATGAGTATATCTACCCTCTATTAGACACCTATTCCTCGTACCATGTTTCAATAATATACTTTCTCTATCAAAGTATTTTTGGAATATGACAGATAGTAATTATTATAATTTCAGGGGTAGATAGTAAAGTTTTTGGTGGGGTGAAGATTGTCATGCGTTTATAGGGAATATGTATGTATATATATATATATATATATATATATATATATATATATAATGGTATATAGATAGATATTTTCGATAGATAGGTAGGTTTCATGAGAAATCCACATCCTTAAATATCTATGAAATTTGAAACATTGCTTAACGCATTGATCCAGTCAGCTCTAATTAATCATTTCTGTTCATTTGTTTCCTCAGGCTCGCTCAATATTTATATATATATATATATATATATATATATATATATATATACATATGGATATATATATATATATATATATATATATACATATATATATATATATATTTATATATAAAAGTGTGTATATATATGTATAAACCGTAAATACGCACACTGCATACACATGCCCATATATATATATATATATATATATATATATATATATATATATATATATATATATATATATATACATATATATACATATATATATACACACATATTCTTATATATATATATATATATATATATATATATATATATATACTGTATATATATGTACAGTGTCTAAAGTACAGATATTTTCTTCTATTATTCATCAAATCTCCTCATTAATGTTAATTACCTTAGTTTAATCACCACAGTTCAGGTCATCTTGTGAACGTATATCTTAACAGACTCCACTAGAACCCACCAGAGGCACAAGGTCCACATGGGATACCAATTGTTTCATTTATTGGAACAAATTATCTACCTAACCAGTCACAGAGCTCTTCACAAAAAACATTTTATTCATACATCTTAAAATATGAAATGTTTAAATATTAAAATCATAGCTACACGCAATCCGAAAGCATCAGAGCAGAATAGACCGATTCATATAGTTATCATCATTCTTGACTCATGTCCGATTTCGTGGCCAAATTTGATTTAATCATTAAAATATAGAACATATATGAAACTATCAGGAAACGCCCTGAGATGATCTCCGTGTTTCGATTAAACCATTCATTTTACCATCAAGTGCATGATATTTGACATACAAGTAATTCTATTCCCATTAATTTTATGCCGAAAATGGAATTTTCCAAATCTACAATTCTTAGCAACGGTGGAGGAAATTTCCAGAGAAATGCGGGAAATTCTCTGGTGAAAAATCTATTGCAGAAATCATTATTATATAAACTTAACATTGTCCAGGGAAGGCGGGTGGCGGGTGGAGAACAGACAAGTAAAACCAGTTCTTCAATTGTAAGAAAAGTCAAAGGAAATATTAAGGTACGGAATGCATGACTTGTCTTAGAAACCCATGATTCATTAGTCTCATTTATTGTGAAAAAAAAATGAATAATTGTTTTGATGATCAGACCAATATGTATTTTTTTCGTTTTAGTTGAAATCATAGTTTGCAGACATCCTTAGGTGTTTCATATAAATATATGTTTAGGCCTATTAGAATAATAATCCAAATATTCTTATTTAAATTATCTTTCTTAATGGTAATAAAAAGAATCCCAAAACCTTTAAATTGAAATATTTGTTTTGAAAAGAAAAAAAGGACAAAATAAAAGATTTATATTTACTTTCAATACGCTTTTCTGCATTCGGGGAAAATTTTCATATTAACTATCTAAGAGATGCGAACCATGTTACTATATGATGCTATGAGTAAAGGGATAGTTGTTACTGCCTAGTCTTCAGACACCGATGCAAGATGCAGCAGACTCGATCCAACTGCACTGATGTGACGTCATCAGTTTGACGTCATTATTTTTACTCTTGCCTATTGGTTGATACTTGTTGCTGGGTCTCCGTCTCAAGGGAAATGGTTACACGTTTATGTTTTCGGAATATTTTTCCGGTTTGATGATTACTTTTGGGATTATCTGCATATGCATTCCGATGTTTATCTACAACATTTAAGAAAGCTATTTTGTAGACGGTGATATTGCACTTCAAATCTACTAGATAGAATTCAAGACAAGGATGTAATTATGCTGATATATTTTTCTTCAATACTGACGTTTTGATAGAATTGCAGATATTCTAATACTTTATTATTTTTCTTTTCAAGCATGACAACTCTTACACATAAGAGATATATTTCAAAATACGACATAGTTTCAATTATTCACTTTTATCAAAATTCCAGTCTACTCCATCATGCATTTTGGAGTAAAATTATTTTCTCATATAATGTTTTTTTTTTTTTTCGCTTATGTTGATATTCAAGTTACCTAAGTCTCTTATAAAGAGAAGGCTATAAGCAAACGTAACCAAAAAAAAAAAAAAAAAAAAAAAAAAAAAAAAAAAAAAATTAAGGATTAAACAATCGTAATAACAGACATCCCAATTCTGCTGTGAACGAGGGATACGTCACTTGCTCTGCAGGGTCAAACGGTCCGGGCTTCCCGAAACACAACATTGGCGAAGGGAATTTTACCGGACGCAGTTTGAGATATAAAGGACTGAGCTTCGAGTAGACAGCAATCACTCCTAACAACAGAAGAAGAAGAATCACTACTCATCCCAATCTGCAATAAACAACATGAAGGTGAGTGACTCATAAGTTCTTTCTTGAAGTTTATCATATCTTTGGGTTCATCTTATGAAGAATTGGTTGCCATTTCAATTCAATATGTCTCTAAACGCTCACGAAAGGGAAAGAAAGTGTAATTAAAACCATTGTTCATTAGTTTCAGTCAGATGATGAAAATAAAGTCATATATTAGTTAATAATTTCTCTTTCTTTTCTCTCCAGGGACTTCAGCTTGTTTTCGTTTGCTGTGTGGCAGCTGTTGCCTTCGCACAGGATAAAAATAATGGAGGTGATAAACGATTCCTTGGAGGATTAAACCAAGCTTTCGGTGGACTAAACCAAGGATTTGGTGGTGGTTTTGGAGGTATCAGTGGAGGCCATGGAGGTGGCTTTGGAGGAATCAACCCAGGTTTCGGAGGGGGCTTTGGTGGAGGCGCTTCACAGACATGCAGACGTTGGTGCCGAACTCCCGAGGGACAGGCCTACTGCTGCGAGAGCAACAACGAGCCTGAAACCCTTCCCTTCGTCAAGCCAGGTCAATGCCCTCCCGTAAGACCTCAGTGCCCACCCGTCAGGAGCTTTGCTCCTCCGCAGACATGCTCCAATGACAGCAAGTGCGGAGGCGTCGACAAGTGCTGCTTCGACAGGTGTCTCGAGGAACACGTATGCAAACCCCCTGTGGGATCTGGAGGCTTCGGTGGATTCGGTTTTGGAAGATAAATCCTGATTTTCGTGTTAAGGAGCAACATTAAAAAAATTATACTAAAAATGCTTATATGGATTTAAAGAGACCAAAGATATCTGATTTAGATTAATAAATATTTATATGCAATACAGAATAGTGTTTACTACCCTTAAAAGTTAATCCCAGATCAGTTGAAACTCATAAAATAGGAGTAACTAGATTCATAGCGAAGCTGAAAAATATGATTGAGTTTTACATTGAATCCGGTTAGAAGGTGTTCTTTTGATAGCCACTTCTGAGTTAGATTTGAAATTCTGTAAAGAAAAGGCTTCTCATCCTTTAGTTTTGTAAAAAAAAAAAGAAAAAAAAATCAGTGAAAATATGATTGGAATTCTTCTATCACAAAGTACAGTAAGAGCCCATAACATCTTGGGTTTTTTTAAACGGATTTCTGAATAGGAGAAATTGTCAAAATTTTTACATTTATTCTTCACTTGATGGTGACCAAGTACTCTCTCTCTCTCTCTCTCTCTCTCTCTCTCTCTCTCTCTCTCTCTCTCTCTCTCTCTCTCTCTCTCTCTCTCATCCCAGATATGATCTAGTTATTTCTAGAGATATATATCTATTATCTTTTTGATATCATAAAAAAAAGAATAATAGGATACCTATTTGAAGGGCATCTAAATCTCCACATTGCTGTTTAATGCCATAAGAGCAAGACTGATGTTTGTGTAATGTACCAAGATAGCAGGTTTACATTTTACTTTCATAGATATATCATATTTTATACAACTTCCGATATATTAGGTGTTTCATAGATAAGCAATTTTACGTATCTTTAATGAGATCAATTTTATGTCATTGAAATTTAACACAAAGCTCAAAACTAGATTCAGAAAACTAATAAAAAGCATTTTCTGGATTAACTCGTTTTAGGAAGTAAGTTTTAATTTTGCTTTTTTTATCCCATATTAAGAATCACTAAATATTTGTCACTGAATGTAATTGAACTTTCAGGCACTAGGGAAAGTGGGACTTTGACTTCCATACATCTTAAGACAATCCTTCTTCAATAAGTTCTATCTAATGTTCTGTCAAGGGGGGTAGGGACATTTCAGCGCCGCCTACTGAATAGTTAAAATAGTCCAAATAAAAGTTCAAAATACAAATATTAGTTAACCTAGTTTAATAAGTTATGCGCAATAGCTTGTAAATATTCAACCTCATTTCTGTTTCCATAATCCGTTAAGATTATTAATATTCTTTCGTCTGCCTTTCATAGCTTTTGTTGAGGCTCATGACCTGCTTTAAGTTTCTCTAAATATTCATCACGTCCTTTTTGGACTGGTTTCAGCGCATCTAAAAAATTCCAAATTGTTGGGTGTAACATTCCTAATTCTGTATACAGCCGTCTGTTAGCTGCTTCTGCGTGGTTATTGGTCCTCTCTTCTCCTTGAAGCGTTCGTTCAAACATGTTCCAAATATCTGTCGGAAATAACGGTGCTCTTCTTCCAATTCCTCTCCGGTTTGGACGACCGATGTAGTTATTCTATATACCTTGGTTATCTTCAAACCTATTCAAAAGAGGAACTAGCTCCTCACGTAGGTGCGATGCTAGAGCTTCCACATTACGGTCAAGGTCGTTAACTGGGACAAATGAAAGAGATAGTATCATTTTTACCTGTAGAGCAAAGTCCGCATTGGTATTATATGAAATCATGTGACCCATACTTTTGTTCTGTTTAATTAAATTTTGCGATAAGTGAA
>NC_090730.1:17878737-17886237 GCF_036898095.1 Palaemon carinicauda
TGAAATCTTGTAAGACGATGAAAAACTCAGTGAAAAGCACATAATGAAATGAGAGTTCGTAGTTATTGCCCTAAAGGATCAATCGCCGAGCCTGCTGTTAAGCGGGGTTTACACGGCCGAGCAGCTCGTCGAGCCCGGTTGTCGAACCTACTTATAGAACGGCTCGAAGAGCTTTCAGACAGTACTGAGTACATCGAGCCTCAGTGTGCCTCGTGCTAAAACAACGTCAACATTTCTCTCGACTAGCACCATTTGATAGCCATTGCTTTAGCAGTGGCACTCAGAAGGAAAAAAAAAGATGAAAAGAGAGAAATTTTCATATACCAACTTGCTTGTTGCTTTAAAATTAGAGCCTGATGACTGGCGCAATTATTTGCGTATGGATGAAGACACGTACATTGATCTACCGAATCGTGTCAGCCCTTTCATTACTATGAGGAAGGCCATAACTCCACATGAAAGACTGAGGTTTCGCTATTCCTTTGTTTCTGGCTACTTTATTGGAATAGTCTTTTGATTTAACTTTCCATAAAGCTGGATGAGCTCAATATGCATGTATGAAATCAAGTACGACTTCCTTCTCATTCTTACTTTCATTAATGGCAGCAATTATGCATTTCTTTGATGATGTTTCCTCTAGCAGGTTTGAATAACAACTGAGGTTCGATGCTCGACACCCGTTCACACGTTCACACCGCTCGTCAAACAATGTAGCTCCGCCCACAAAAGTCAAGATGAGCCTGACTTTCATCGAGCCGCTCGACCAGCGCGCTCGACAACCAAATAGCCCGTTTACACGCTCGAACATCAATTCAAACACAGGGTTGTCGAGCCAGGCTCGACGAGCTGCTCGCCCGTGTAAACCCCGCTTTAGAGGTTTGAAAGTGCAGAAACAGGTCTTCATGTCGTTTTCAATACTTCAGAGGTGTTCTAAATGAACCTTCAAGTTGTTTAATATCAAATAACTTTTACTTATTATTATTTTATGTATTACAATGAACTTGAATATATTTCTATTTTCTAAGGACCAAAGATCATATAAAAACAAAAGGCTTAAGTTCGTCTTTTTGTATCGACTATTCTATGTTTACCACATTAGGGAAGGTGTAAGTTCATATAGTGCTAAAAGGTGCCGCCGCTGATGTTGTGGCTTCGACTTTGGTTAGGTTTTGTTTTTCCGGTGTTTTATTTTCACCAGAAGAAGTTTTGCATATTCCGATGTATTGTGGGGAATTAACATTAAAATTAGATTTGTCTTTATATAGCCTATCAATATGTCTTACTTCTTCTCTCATGAACACATGAAAATGTATTTGGAATTTCAGGTAGTTCTGGATGTTTGTTGAGAACTATATAAATCAATACTAGCTAAAAATTTTATTTTTTTCTACGTGGAGAAAACATAACACAACCGTAGAAGAAGCGATGGTGACACAATGCAAGATCTTGCATTATCTAAGGTATATATTATAACAGCTGCTGTGAGGAATTATATTCGAATTTGGTTATCTTTCTGCTAGCGTTCTTGTTTATTAGCAAGTGAGAATCGTATTGAAGTATATCATTTTGCAAATAAACGTCAGGGGAAATATTTTCAGCTATTCTATAGTGTTCTCTCTCTCTCTCTCTCTCTCTCTCTCTCTCTCTCTCTCTCTCTCTCTCTCTCTCTCTCTCTCTGCATATGTTTACATACATATATAAATATATATACATATATATATATATATATATATATATATATATGCATATATATATACACACACACACACACACACATATATATATATATATATATATATATATATATATATATATATATATATATATTATACTAGATAAGTATGTTTGTCGCTAAGAACTAAGGAAGAAAACCTTTTAAACTGGTAAAGAGGCAAAGATTACTTATCCACTTTTAAATCCCAAACAGGATGCTGCTCCTTGTAGGCCTACCTCTTGCAATGTAACTAGTAACTTTACATTGCGCTTTGCATAGAAGCCTGTCCTATTTTACAAGGCTTTTCAAAGAACAAATATTGTGTGATATTTTCTTAAATTCTTTAAAGAAACCTGAAACAGAAATGTTCCGATGAGCTATTCATGAAAAAAACATTCATTTTAAGGATAAATCAGAGGTAAAAATCCTAGGCAGTTTAGAGATGACCTAAGTCACCTTATTAAGTGGTATGAATGTCAAAGTCCTGTCTTTAAGAAAAAGGGCATTAGCCGGCCAGCCCCTTTAAAATGCATTTTGATACACCACCTGATTTCTTTTCCTTTAATTTAATTTATTAATAGAGTTTATTGATTGATCTTCTTGAATGATTTTTGGGTCAATATGATACTGCATGAATTTCTTTTGAATGAAAAAATTAGTGTTTTTTATATAAGTTCAGATGAAGCGGCGAAGAGTTCCGACACGATCAGGAAATATACAGATAATAAATCAGTATTAAAAATTATTTTACAGAAACATGTCAATATTACCAGTATTACCGGACAGGAAAAAAAAAGTTCTGCGAATAGAATATTTTTTTCTGATTAATTATTCTAAAAGCTATTTTTGGCCTTTAAGTCTACATCCTTTCTATATTTCTTCTTCTTATCAAACGTCCTGACTTTTACTTCGTGATAACAGCCGAGTTTCTCTCAGTCGCACCAAAGCACTAAAATGTCTCCCCATGTTCAGCTTTGGCCCATATTACCCAATTTCATAAATGTAATCCAACTCAACCTTTAATTCAACAAAATATAAAATAGTAAAAACAGTGATGGAAAATAAAAAAAAATAAGTTAAGGCATATCTACATACTTCTGAAATTGGGAGAAACGTTAAAAAAATATTTCTCTGAAAAGACCCTTTTTATCGACTTAGAAATATCTAGAGTCGAGAATGTGGTTGCTCTCGACTCCCCAATCAGGCGTGCAAGACTGAAACCAGATTCAACGTCATCGATATGACGTCATTAAACTGACGTCATGGGTTCCACGCTCAGCCATCTACTGGCGGTTGGAGCAGACTCTCCTTTCTAGAGTCCAAGTTGCATAATAATTTCTTGTGTTTACCCCATCACCCATTTACTAGGCAGACAGTTTGTTTACCTTAGGTCTGCCCATTCATACTTACCTATTTCATAGTTACGAAATATATTGTCATATATCGTTATTACAAAACAAAACTAAATACTAACATTAAAGACACGAAATTATTCATTTGATTATTTTTTGCTCTTCGCTGCTGACAATTTAGTGATAAAATATGACGGATTTTAATATCTATTTACCTTAATTTTGACGTTTGTTTCTACTTACAGCCTATCGAAAAAAATTTGGCAACTGTCCATTGTGCATTAGGACATATTGTTAAACTGGGTATTTTTTTTATACTTATCCCACCAGAATCAAATATTCACAACAGCATGATCAATATTTTATCGACTTCTTTCATTTGTTTTGGTTATCATTCCTTTTGGGAATATCTTTGAAGATGGAAACGTTTTGATACTAATAAAAAGGAAATAATCTCATGTATAAACTCCTCATGTTACTATGTACGAGAGATGCGTCACTTGCTCTGCAACACGTGCTCTGCCGGTTCAAAGATCTGGACTTCCCGCAAGGTAACATCGGCGAAGGGAATTTTACCGGAGGCAGTTTGAGATATAAAGGACTGAGCTTCGAGTAGACTGCAATCACTCCTCACAACAGAAGAAGAAGAATCACTACTCATCCGAATCTTCTATAAACAACATGAAGGTGAGTGACCCAAAAGGTCTTTCTTGAAGTTTATCATATCTTTGGGTTTATCTTATGAAGAATTGCAGTTGCCAGTTCAATTCCATATGTCTTTAAACGCTCACGAAAGGGAAAGAAAGTGTAAACAAAACCATTGTTCATTAGTTTCACTCAGAAGATGAAAATTAAAGTCATATATTAATACTAATCAATTCTCTTTCTTTTCTTTCTAGGGACTTCAGCTTTTATTCGTCTGCTGTCTGGCAGCTGTTGCCTTTGCAAATGATAAAAATAATGGAGGAAATAAAGGATTCCTTGGAGGATTAAACCAAGCATTCGGCGGAGGATTGAACCAAGGATTTGGTGGTGGTTTTGGAGGAATCAGTGGAGGCCATGGAGGTGGCTTTGGAGGAATCAGTGGAGGCCATGGAGGTGGCTTTGGAGGAATCAACCCTGGCTTTGGAGGGGGCTTTGGAGGTGGTGCTTCTCAGACGTGCAGACGTTGGTGCCGAACTCCCGAAGGACAGGCCTACTGCTGCGAGAGCAACAATGAGCCTGAAACCCTTCCCTTCGTCAAGCCTGGTCAATGCCCTCCCGTAAGACCTCAGTGCCCACCCGTCAGGAGCTTTGCCCCTCCACAGACATGCTCCAATGACAGCAAGTGCAGAGGTGTTGACAAGTGCTGCTTCGACAGGTGTCTCGAGGAACACGTTTGCAAACCCCCTGTTGGATCTGGAGGCTTCGGAGGATTCGGTTTTGGAAGATAATTCTTGACCTTCCCCTGATTGATCGTCGTTATGAATTTGATTGTTATTTATGATTTAGTGTAACAGAGATAAAAGATATCTTATAATAATAAATATTTATTTTCTTTACTAAGTCTTCTTATTTTATTCCCAACCTGATTGTTTGTCAGATGAAGGTTAACACTCTTATCAAATAAGTGTTCACATATCTTGTCATATATTTTAGTATAAATGAAAATGTTCATAGAATTTAAAAAATCTTTATTATGTACAGTTATAATAAAACGAATTTTTCACATCATTCTCAAACTACTTCTCTGGCTGTTTGTTACCCGACGCAATTAAAAGATTGATTTTGACCAAGAAACTCATGAAAGAAATCAACTAAAAAATCAATTAAATTTCTCCCTCTTATGACCATTCCTGATATATTTTATGTACTGTATAATAGTAGAAAAATCCTATTCTAGATCGATATTAAAAAATAGTGATTAAAAGCGGAAATTTAGGAAAGGTTCAGAAGTATTCCGAATTTACATCTTCTAAGAACACTTGTGGCTTAAAATGGATTTTGACATTTTTTAAAAATTGTTGCTGTAGTAGACCAAACATCGAATGGAGGTTGTTAATCAATATTTTAGAACATTAATCGCCCTGTTCCAGCTAAGAAATAACTGAGCTTCTGAAAGAAAGAAAATCCCCAAATACAGTTTAATCTATCACTCCATAACTAATTAAAAATAGCAAACCGACAGAGATATGATAGGAGAATGATAAAAGATTATTCAACAAGCAACATGATATTAAAAAAACTGGAACATTATTTTCATTTTGCATTTGGTTACAAATGCTCATTGTGATTAATTAAATTTCAATCAGTTTAGAAAGAAATGCATACGTCAACAGATATAAGTTGAAATAAGTCATGAGTATATCTACCCTCTATCAACCACTTAGGACAGACATTACTCTGCTCTTTTGATTAAGTTTTTTTTTTATTCAAATACTTTTGGTACCGGAAAGATAATAATGGTTATGATTTTAGAACTAATTATCATAGTTTTTAGTAATGAGGGGCCTGAAATATGTCCGGAGAGAGAGAGAGAGAGAGAGAGAGAGAGAGAGAGAGAGAGAGAGAGAGAGAGAGAGAGAGAGAGAGAGAAGTTCAGATATTATCTTTACAAATCTTCTGTGTGCAGGAGCTGAAAATATTATATATCAACTGTTCCTTACTCAGGTTTGAATATAGCTGAGACAAAAGTCGAGGGATTCATATTCAGGAATCTGTTGTGAAAATAAGACGAGAATTCAACCGCTTCTATCAATGACTTTCATCGGGATACAAACATTATGTAACACGATTTGGGGTGGGGGTGGGGTGGGGGGGCGGAGTGGCTGGAGGATAGACAAGTAAAAACCAGTTCCTAAACTCTAAGAAAAGCCTAAAGAAATAGTAGGGTACGGAATTCATGACTTGTCTAAGAAGCTCATGATTCTTTGTTCTCGTTCCCCGTAAAAATAGAGAACAAATGACTGATTGCTGTGAAGTTCAGTTCATTTTGTTTATCTGTTGAAATTATCATTAACAGACATATTATCTTTAGGTGCTAAAGGTGAATGTAAGTTTTGGCCTAATAGAATATTAAGGCAATGGCTTACATTTCTAAGTGGTAAGAAATAGAGTCACTAAACCTCAAACATATGAGAATATTTTCTTTGAAAAGGGGAAATTTAGCAGATTTATATTTAATTTCACTATGGGTTTCTACATTCGGTGGAAACCAGTCAAATTAACTCTCTAAGAGACGCAAACCACATTACTTTCTTTGTTACAACCAAGACCTACAGGTCTTGGTTACAAGTAAAGAAATGATTGTTACTCTCCAGTCTTCAGGCAACAGTGCAAGATGCAGACTCGATCTAACTGCATAACTGTGACGTCATCAGCTTGATGTCATTGGGTTTACTATTGCCTATTTGTTGGTAATTGTGGCTCGGTGTCCTTCTCAAGGGCAAATGTTATATAATTATCGTTATTGAATATTTTCACAGATTGTTTATTAGTTTTGGGAGCGCCTACACATGCTACTTGATGTTTATTTACAAAATTTATTAAGATATATTGTAGACTCTCATATTACGTTTCAAATCTTCTGACTACAAGTCGAGACACGGATTTAATTATATTGATATATTTTTTTCGATAATATCATTTTGATAGAATTTCAGATCTTCTAATACTTCATTATTTTTATTCCCTCTTCGGAACTAATCACTGTCACAAAAGCTCAAGTTTTTGTTATATCATATTTTCCTTCATGATATGTGGGAAACCATAACAACTCTTACATATAAGAGATAAATTTCGAAATAAGACACATTTTCAGTTGCCAACTTTTCTCAAAATTCCTTCCAACCTCATCATGCATTGTAAAGTATATTACTTTCTCATCTAGTATTTCTAGGTTCGGTTGACTTTCGAGTCATCTAAGTCTCTTATAATGAGAAGGGCAAACTAAACCTAACTAAACAAAAAATATTAAACAATCGTAATAACAGACATCCCAACTCTGCGATGAACGAGAGATGCGTCACTTACTCTCCAGGTTCAAAGAGTCCGGGTTTCCCGCAACGCAACATTGGCGAAGGGAATTTTACCTGACGAAGTTTGAGGTATAAAGGACTGAGCTTCGAGTAGACAGCAATCACTCTTCACAACAGAAGAAGAAAAATCACTACTCATCCGAATCTTCTATAAACAACATGAAGGTAAATGACCCAGAAGATCATTCTTGAATATTCAGATGTTTGAGTCTTTGTAATGAAGAATTACAGTAGCCAGTTCAATTCATTCTATATGTCTTTTATCGCTCAAGAAAAGGAAAGACAATGCAAACAATAGCATTGTAAATTAATTTTACCCAGATGTTGAAAACAAAAGTCAAATATTAATTTTTAATTTCTTCTTTTTTTTTCCAGGGGCTTCAGGTTTTATTCGTCTGCTGTCTGACAGCTGCTGCCT